>NC_084793.1:137028592-137330073 GCF_963169125.1 Humulus lupulus
ACTTGCCAAGACCAAGACCTGTTCGAACATTACTTCTCGTAAAAATACTTATAAAAAATGATTATATAGCAAAACAACACACATAATGAGCAAATACTTGTAATAAATACAATAATTGGCAAGAATAACTTGCTGCGCACAATTCCTTTTATTTCTCATAGTAAATGGACAATCGTGTCTGTACGAGTGATCAAAAAATTGATCTTACACTTATAAGAGACTAGTCATATGATTGACTAACCCTTGTTCATAAACTTGTAAAAAGGGAAATTAATACAAGCCAATTCTTTAAAAAGAACTGTTTTATTGATAATACTTGCACAGGTGTTCTCCATTCCAATAGCAAGGAATGAGATCTCCATTTAAGTGAGCAAGTTTATAGGTGCCTGGTTGGAGGACTTCTTCAATTTGATATGGACCTTCCCAGTTAGGTCCAAGCACTCCAGCAGCTTGATCGCCGGTGTTTAGAAAAACCCTTCTAATTACCAAATCTCCCATGTTAAATTTTCTTTCACGTACTTTAGAGTTGAATTACCGAGCGACCCTTTGCTGGTAAGCTGCTACTCGGAGTTGAGCTTGCTCACGCCTTTTATCAACCAAATCCAAAGATTCCATTAATGACTATTAACACTCTGATCGTATGCCAACCTTCTATGCGATGGTGGATCTAATTCAACAGGCAACATAGCTTCATATCCATAGGCCAAGGAAAATGGAGTATAGCCTGTTGCTGTTCGATGGGACGTTCTATACGACCAAAGGACTTCAGGTAATTTTTCTGGCCATGCCCCCTTTGCTTCTTCAAGCCGTTTCTTCTGGGTATCCTTCAGTGTCTTGTTGAGAGCTTCAACCTGTCTATTTGCCTGTGGATGAGCTATCGAAGAAAAACTCTTGATAATCTTGTGCCCTTTGCAAAAATCTGTGAATAGGTCGCTATCAAATTGCGTGCCATTATTTGAGACAATCTTCTTGGGCAACCCATAGCGACACACGATATTTTTTACCACAAAATCTAGCACCTTCTTGGTCATTATTGTTGCAAGCGGCTCAGCTTCAGCCCACTTTGTGAAGTAGTCAACATCAACCACAACATACTTGATGTTGCCTTTTCTAGTGGGTAAAAACCCAATCAAATCTATTCCCCACACTATGAATGGCCACGGGCTTTGCATCTGTTTTAGCTCATTAGGGGCTGCTTGTAGTATCTTGGAGAACCTTTGACACTTGTCACACTTCCGAACAAAATCCACAGAGTCTTCATTCATCGTCGGCCAGAAGTATCCTTGCCTTAGGATCTTTTTTGATAAACTTTTCCCCCAGCATGATCTCCGTAGAAACCTTCATGGACTTCTCGCATTAATTCTTTGGCCTTTTCCTTTGAAACCCACATTAGAAGTGGCATTGAGTACGCTCTCCTATACAAATTTCCATCGACCAGAATGAATCAAGCTGACTATCTCTGGTGGGTTCTTGCTTTGTTTATGTCTGCCGACAACACTCCATGTTCTAAGTATTCAATGAAGGGCATCATCTATGTGTCTGTTGCTTAGATTACTAGGGAAGACTCTTCTGCTTGAATGTTTGGTGCAGACAAATGTTCAATAGGTACAATATTCAAGGTGTCAGCATCCTTCGCACTTGCTAACTTGGCCAAAGCATCAGCGTTTGAGTTCTGGTTGCGAGGTACTTGCTGAAGAGCATATTTTTCGAACTGTGCCAATAAGTCTTTTGCCTTGTTCAAATAAGCAACCATTTTCAGACCTCGTGCTTGATATTCTCCAATAATTTGATTAACCACTAACTGGGAGTCACTGTAGATTTTGAGTGACTTTATATCCATGTCCTTGGCTAATCTTAATCCTGCAATTAGAGCTTCATATTCGGCTTCGTTATTGGACGTTGTGAAGTTGAATCTAATTGCACAATGGAATCATTGTCCTTCGGGCGTGACTAAGATTAAACCTGCTCCAGCATTGTGCTCGTTGGAAGAGCCATCTATGAACAATTTCCAGGAAGGAGTTTGGCTTTGGAGTTCAGGTTCTTCTATCGGCTCAGTATCCTGGAGCCCAGTAAATTCTGTGAGAAAATTGGCTAGAGCCTGTCCCTTCACAGCTACTCGTGGTGAGTAAGAAATATCGAACTGTCCAAGTTCAACTGCCCATTTTTAATAATCGACCGATGGCTTCTGGTTTCTGCAGGACTTGCCGTAGTGGCTGGTCGGAGAGTACTACAATGGGGTGAAGTATGGTCACAACTTTCTGGAGGCTAAAATCAAGCAATACGCTAATTTCTCAATGGGCGGATATCACAGTTCTGCTCCTATTAGCCTCTTGCTCATATAATACACAGCTTTTTGAACATGTTCCTCCTCTCTGATCAGGACAACGCTAGCAACATACTCGGTGACTGCCAAAGAGATGAACAAAGTTTCTTTCTCGATCGGTTTGGAAAAAATCGGTGGTTGCGACATATGAGACTTTAGAGCTTGGAAAGCCTGCTCGCACTCTTCCGTCCACTCGAATTTCTTATTTGATACCTCGCGAGTTCACTATGAATCCCAAAAATTTCCCCGATCCGACTCTGAAGGAACACTTAAGGGGATTTAGCTTCATCTGATATTTGTTCAAGACGTTGAAGCACTCTTGCAGGTCCCCAATGTGTTCGTCTGCCTTCTTTGACTTAACCAGCATGTCATCAACATATACCTCCATATTGACACCGATCAACTCTTTGAACATGTGATTGACTAGTCGTTGGTAAGTCGCACTAGCGTTTTTTAAACCGAAGGGCATTACTTTGTAATAGTAAAGCCCTGTATCAGTTCGAAAGCTAGTGTGATCCTTATCAGGTGGGTGCATAATGATATGATTGTATCCAGAGTATACATCCATGAATGATAGGATCTCATGTCCTGAAGTGGCATCGACCAGCTAGTCGATCCTCGGGAGTGGAAAACAATCCTTCGGGCAGGCTTTATTGAGGTCTGTGAAATCCACACACGTCCTCCACTTGCCATTTGGCTTGGGAACCAGCACGGGATTAGAGACCCAAGACAGATAAAACACTACCCTGATGAATCCGTTCTCTTTTAGCTTATCGACCTCTTCTTTTAACGCTTTTTGTCTATCTTTGTCGAGCAACCTCCTTTTTTGTTGTACTGATGGAAATTTTTTATCTATGTTTAAGACATGGCTGATAATTGCTGGGTCAATCCCAACCATATCCTTATGCGACCAGGCAAACACCTCCTGGCTCTCCTTTAAAAATTCTACCATTTTTTGCTTTGTTGTTGTCTCTAAGTTTTTACCGACTTTCACAACCCTGGTCGGATCTGCCTCATAAAGTTGGACCTCCTCGAGGTCCTCGACTGGTCTACGTCTTCTTTGAAATCCCCAAAGCGAGGATCTAAATCTCTATCCTCACTTTGGGAAACACCCTATTTGGTGACCTGCTCACCTGATTGGGCTTGTACTTCATTGGCCAACAGCAACCCTTTCTCGACTCTTTATCTCGATCCACCCCTTTTTGCCTTGGTAATCGAGGAATTATAGCATTCCCATTCTTCTCATTGGTTTCCCAACACACATCCTACCCTTGCATCGGTTGGAAACTTCATGGCCAGGTGTCAGACCGAGGTCACGGCTCGTAGGTCGACTAGAATAGGTCTTCCAATCACAGCATTATATGTAGAAGGACAATCAACTACTATAAAAGTAGTGAGTAATGTCCTGTTCGTAGGTGCAGTTCCTGCTGTGACTGGAAGCTTGATCGACCTCTTTGGCGCAAGCCCCTCGCCAGAAAAACCATAAATGGTTTGGTTGCATGGCTCCAAATCCTTCACTAACAACTTCATCCTCTCCAGCGAAGACTTGTACAGAATGTTTACTGAGTTGCCTGTATCCACTGACACCCGCTTAACCATCATATTGGCGATCTAGACATCCACTACCAGTGGATCCGAATGGGGTAACCGGACATGCTAGGCGTCAAGCTCAGAGAAAGTTATCAGTTCTTCCTCTGTTCGATCTTTTTTGGGAGTTCTCTCCTCTACGTTCAACATTTCAATGTCCTAGTCGTGACGTAAGGTTCGGGCGTATCACTCCCTTGCCTTCCCACTATCCCCTGCTAGATATGGGCCACCACAGATGGTCAGAAATGTACCCGCCACTTGAGCTGACTGTAAAGGGGGCGAGCGTTGGCGTACCGATGCCTGCTTGTTGCCTCCTTAAGCCTCTCGCTGGGAACCTCCAGTGGCTCGTACATATCTTCCCAAGTGTCCTTGCTTGATAAGGAACTCAATCTCTTCTTTAAGTTGGTTTCACTCGTTGGTGTCATCACCATAGTCATTGTGAAAATGACAAAACTTGGTTGTATCTCTTTTGGAGATATCTTTCCTAATCGGCGTTGGTCGCTTGTAAGGGACAGTGGTGTTGGTAGCCTAGTACACTTCTGCTCTACTTTCGACTAGGGTCGTGTAATTGGTGAACCATGTCTCATATCTGTTACTTTTAGGGCGCTTATTCTCAGATGTTGACGGCTCGTGGTTCGCCTTTTTCCCTCTGTTTTTCCCGTTATTTTTGCCGTTGCCAATGGGTTTCCCAGACCCATTGGCGGCTTTGGTGGGATCTTCCTTCGGACCCTGGTCGTTTGCGAGCGCCTTACCTTCATTGGAAATTGCCTCTTCGGGCTTGATGTACCGGTCTACTCGTTCTAAGAATTCTTGGGTGCTCTTCACCCCCTTCTTCTCAGATTGTTCCAAAGGGACGAATGGCATCGTACTCTAGCAGTAAGTGCCATCATTTTCCCCTCATCACCAACAGTCTTAGCCCTAGCAGTGGCTCGCATAAAACACTGGACATACTCCTTCAAGGATTCGCCCTCCTTCTGGCGTATCTCGACCAGTTGGTTGGGTTCAGTTGGATGTACTCGACCAGCATAAAACTGCCCGTAAAACTCTTTCACGAACATTTCCCATGACACTATGGTAGTAGGAGGGAATTTGAAAAACCACTCCTGAGCAGTATCGGATAAGGTGGCCGGAAAGATTCTGCATCGAGCGTTATCTGACACCTTCTGGATGTCCATTTGTATCTCGAATTTATTCACATGAGATACTAGGTCTCCAAATCCATTGAAGTCGGGTAAGACCAGCATCTTAAATTTTCTTGGGGTTTCAGCCATTGCTATTCTTTGTATGAACGGAGTGCCTCTTCTCTGATCATATTCAATGTGGGATGTTCAGCTCCCCACTAACTGTTGGACGACCTTATTCAGCGCATCAAGTTGGGCCTGTACAGCGTCTGGTACTATTGGAGCGACCGGTGCTGGAGGGGCATACTCGTTGTGCCTTTCCCGCCTGTCATTGAGTACGTCCCTCAAATCATCATCCCTAGAAGTTAGGTTGCCTAGGCTGCCCCCAACATTCTGGCTCGTTAGGAAATTTTCTCTTGGTGGGGGCTTCCGTTCTCCACCCCTCTCTCCTTGCCTTTGACCAGCATTTCCTTTGCCAGAATCAGCTTCATTGTAGTCATGCCCATCCCTACAATGTGACTGAATATGGTGCGACCTGCTGATCGCGCTATTTCCCCCTCCCCTTGTTGGCACGTCTCGTCCGTCAGGTGGAGGCTTGCGTTGGTCGGTGGGTCCCCGGGAATTATTATGTCGTGGGGGGCCCCTGACCACAGAGCCTAACTCGACTTGTCTCCTGCCAGTAGAAGGATGTTTTCATCTGCTCGGTGGATTTGGTTCCTCAGCAATTTGGCATCTAGGGCTTCAGGGAGGTTGCCTAGCCCTATTCTGCCTTTGTTTCTGGGGATTATCTCAACCAGCGCGAGAAGGAGGTTGCTACTCAGGATGTTGAATTGGAATATCCTATTGAGCAGCAGGAGGCTACTCCGGCCTCTGAGGGCTTGCTGGTGGAGGCGGAGTGTGGTGATGTTGTGGACAATTTGAATGTGGATCTTGTTGTGGTAGTGCACTAGGTGGATGATCTGGTTGAGAAGCTGGCGCAGACTGTCCTCGAGCCAACTGAATGGCTGCCTCCAGGGAGGCAGTGGTGTCCCTCTGTCGGCGATCCATGTCATCCTGCCTCTCATTCAGTTCTTAGCGTTGCCTATCAATTTCTCATTGCTGCAATGCCATCGTTTCAGCAACATTTTCCTGATTAGCCCTCAGATTGGCTAACTCTTCCTGCAACACAATCAGTGTCATCCTCAAGGTCTCAAAATCCATTTCCTCCTCTTTGAACTCCACTTGTGGCTCATCCTCAGCCACATTTTGTGGAGGAGGCTGAGATGGTGCAGCACCAGAGGTTTGTCCAGTCTTTCTAGCCATTTTCGCCATTTGATCTTTTTGAAAGTCTTGAGTTCAGCTCTCAATGAAAGCACCAATATGTTGACCCTTGATTTGGTCAACAACACAGAGTCAAGTAAAATGAGATGAAATCAAGACGAAAAGATAAACGGCACAAAAGATTTATAGTGGTTTGACCCCAACATAATGGTAATGACCTACGTCAACTTGGTGTTCTTATTGATGTATAGTTCCAAGAACTGTGATCAATGAATTAGGGTTCATGAGTTTCACAAGCTTTCGAATGAATACAATTATGGTGGATAAAAACACTCTATTTCTCTCTTAGGATTCCGAAGTTCCAAAGTTAAGAGTCAAAAGTCCTATCTCTTGAGCCCTTTGATTCTTATTTATAGGCTCAAGGAGTTCTACATGGTCCAATGGGCCTTAATTATATTTAATACAGGCGTATCTAAATAATAATGGAAATGTCAATTATTACGTAACTACTTAATTAAATATCAGAAGGAAATAAATGAAATGTAGCGACCAGATTGGTCGCTCATAAAATATACTGCTTGCTGAATGAATTCTCTTCTGGTCGAAGGTTGAACAGATCATACTCACTTAAACTGCCACGTGCATCCCACGTGTAGGCCGATCCTACCACATCATCAGGTAGTCCGTTTTTGGGTAAACAAACTCCATCATTATCATTATAATCAATAAAATAGCTATGAAATAATTATGAAATTAATGGTTCTAGAACATGTAGAAGAATTAGGAATTTAATAGATTTGAAGTTGAAGAAAATTAGAGTAAAATAGGTATCGGCAGAGCAAGATTTTACAAACCTTTGTTTCTTGGAAGCTTTGGACATCGGAGAAGCAAATCCACAGAGGTACACGTTGCCGGAGATGGTGAAGAGTGCAGCAAAACCGATTGGATATTGCTAGAGGTGTTCCGATCTGAGTTGGCTGGGGGTTGCCGGTTGATGCTAGAATTTTTTTTTAATTTGTTCTTCTTGATCGGATCTTGATGGACGTCACCGGAGGTGGAAGTGGTAGCCAGAGTTTGGGTAGTGTGGCTGAAGAATCGATTTGTTGGAGAAGATTTTGATCGAATGAAGTTTCAGTAGAGGAGTTTTTTATATTAATTACCATAGTACCCTCCTTTTGGAAATGAGTTTTTGTTTATTTTTTAGTTCCAATATGGGATAACTTTTCCCATAATCTGAGTTTTTTAATTAATTTTTTTCCATAAAAATTAAAGAAAGTTTAATTCCCATATTTTTGCACATTAATGGCTAAAAAGCCATATTTATGAAAAATCCCCTAAGAAGATTGTTCATTTTTTTGTGTTGGGTATTGTTTGTTTGTTTTTTTTGTTGTTGATATTTCGAACATATTTGAGCCTATATTGGTGTGTTTTTTGGGTTTGTTAGAGAGATTTCATGATATGCGTTTTTTCTGGATTTTTCTGTAACAGTTTTTCTCGATAGGAGCTTGATAACAACACGATAGGGGCTCGATACTGTGTAGAAGACGATTAAGTTGTGAGCTCGATGGTGCTCGATGAGTATAGCATTTATTTCTAGATGGTGCTTTATAGGAACTCGATAGGGGTTCGATTGGAGCCTTGACTGTTTGGTTTCGTTGTTTCTCGATACGTGCTCGATGGGAGCTCGATAGGGGCTCGATAATAGGCAGATGGTGTGGGTTCTGTTAAGATCTCAATTTTGGATCAATAGGGGTTCTCAATGGAGCTCGATGGTGACTTGATGAAATGTTTGTTTAGGGTCATTGTCGGTGAAAAACTTGTTGCTCAATATAGGTTCGATTGAGGCTCAATAAGAGCTTGATAGAGCTTAATATATGTTCGATGAATTTTTTTTTTTTTTTGACAATTTCTTGTTTTTTTTTTATCACAGGTTCCATTGTTTACATTTTTTTATTTTACAATGGTGTTTGGGAAATAGAAGAGAGGAAGTGGATTTTCAAGGATGCTTAATGCATGGTGATACCAATGGAGAATGATGTAACGTATTTGTAACTTCTTGACATATTTCACAAGGAACTTCGTGTTGATAAACATGTGTATGGGTTGAAATTGGAGGTTCCTTACACATACGACGACCAACTATTTACATTCCTTCATGTTGAAAGTGATCTTGGTGTCTGTGCATTCTTAGAGTAACAACGAACGAAAGGATTGCCTTGTGTGTCACTCATGTTAAGAAGATTGTCATTGCATATCCATATCCCACTCATGGTCCCAGTGTTAATAAAGTTCATAGTGAGATGGGAACTTTTGTTCCAGAAAGAGAACTTGTTGGTACTGTTGGACTTGAGGGAGATCCTATGGGAGGCCCTACTAGTGACCTGGGGGACAACCAGTATGAGTATGACCTCTATGTGAATGACAATCCAGTAGCTAAATTTAATAAGGGGCCGAGGTACAATTCAGAGGCATATTATAGTGCAGAAGTGCCAATTGAAAGGTCTGATGATTTGCAAGTCGAACAAGTACAAGAATAGCTAGTACGTCCTATTGTACGGGCGAACCTACCAAGTCAAGGACGTTGAACACCTGGCACCAACTCTAGTCATCCTGGTGGAACACAAGATAACATTACAGGGAAAGTTCCAATATTTTCAATAGAAGATGGAGTGTTCCCATGTTTACAAAAGAAGAAATTATGGCCTCTGGTCGATCACAGACCTCCTCATCCGGTGCACCGTTGGGAGAAATACACCTTGGGAAGACTTTTGAGAACAAGATGGATTTGAAAACCAAAGCGACTCTCTTCGCAATGAAGAATAATTTTGAGTTTGTGGTGAAGAAGTCTGGTACTGATGTGTGGTATATCACCTGCAAGGATCCTGACTGTGGTTGGAGATTAAGGGGAAAAAAAAGTAGCGCGGTCTTCCATGTTTGAGATCACTTTTTACAATAGTGTACATACGTGCTCACTAGAAGTGTGACAAAAAGACCACCGTCAAGCTGCACCTTGGGTCGTTGGGCACCTTATCAAGAACAAATATGCTATTGGTGGCACTAGCTACATGGAAAGCAACATAAAGGAGGATATGAAAAAATATTTTGGGATCGATATGAGTTATATGAAGGCATGGAGATGTAGAGAGAAGGCACTCGGTTATGTTAGGGGGACACCTGAAGAATCCTACTCCAAGTTACCTTCTTACTTGCACATGTTGTAGCAAAAGAATCCATGTACAATAACCGATTACTAAGGATGGTCGCTTTCTTTATTGCTTCTTCTCACTTAGAGTTTGTAGAAGGGGATTTACATCTTGTCGTCTTGTGATATGTGTGGATGGCACTTTCTTGAAGACGAGGTATGGTGGCCACATGTTGTATGTTGTTTCATTGGATGCGAATAGTCACATTTATCCAATTGCGTTTGCGTCGGTGGACAGTGAGAATCACAATTCTTGGAAGTATTTCATGATGAAATTGAAGGAAGTCATTGGAGTTGTTTATAATCTGGCTTTTGTATCAGACATGCATGGTAGCATTATTCATGCTCTTGAGGTCGTTTTCCCTGATGCATACCACGGTGCATGCTACCATCATATAAGTATGAATCTAATTACTAAGTTCAAGACTGATCACTGTCACACGGAGATGTGGAATGCAACATATGCATTTTAGAAGTCAAAATTTCATAGGTTCTTTGACAATATAAATCAAATGGATCCTGCCATAGATCAATATCTCGAGGGTATTGGCTTCGATAAGTGGACTCATGCTTACTTTCTTGAGAATCAATACAATATAATGACAAGCAACTACGCCAAAAGCTTCATCAACAAAACCAGAGACGCAAGAACCTTCCCAGTCACTACTTTTGTGGAAGTCATTCGTTTCACACTTTAGTCATGGTTTTTCTGGGCGCCATGATGAGCTAGAGAAGTGCACATCCAAATTATCACCACTAATGGAGAAAGATTTGGCAGGTATTGCAGTTGAAGAAAGGTACTTGAAAGTCCACACCCTTGGACAGTTCAAATTTCATGTGGTAGACCCAAATGGTGATGGTGAGGTTAATTTGATGACCAAATCATGCTCCTGTGGCATGTTTTAGATTATAGGGATACCTTGTGTTCATGCAGTGGAAGCACCCATCGATCGCGGTGTCAATACTTACTCACTGTGTTCCCCATTCTACACTACTGAGATGTGGAGGGAGTCGTATAAAGAAACAATTTACCCAACTGGCAACGAGGACGAGTGGACAGTTCTCGAAGACATAAAGAATATGCAAGTTAGGCTACCCGTTGAGAAACAACCAGTTGGTCGGCCAAAGAAGAAAAAGGTAGGAAGAACGAATACAAAACGTTATCGATTGACCGACGAAGTGTTGTGCAAAGAGAGTAAGTGTAGTATGTGTGGTGGTCTTGGCCACAACAGGGCTTCATGCAACACTAGACAATAAACTATTTGAATCAATTTGGACGCGTTTTTATTATTAACTTTTCTTGGTTTCCCTTGTTTTTTTTTTTTCCAAATTTTGTGTAGATCGATACAAACTCAATATGTTGGATAATAGCTCGATGACTGCTCGATATGAGCTCGATGATTGTAACGTCCCAAAATCCCTAATGTGGCTTAATGCCTGGATTAGGAGGTCAGGAGGGCCATAATTGATTTATTATGCAATTATGTGATTATATGCATGATTATGTGAGTTATATTATTATATGATGATAATTGCATGCATGTGGGTCCACTTCTTATTAGAAGGGCATTTTCGTAATTTGGCCCGTTGAGGGCATATCTGTATATTTATGTGCATGTTGGTGATTTATGGGTGAGACCACATTGTTATGTGGATATGTTTGAGCTATTCGGCATGAGACGATCTTAGGTTGCAAGATTAGCGGTTTGGTCATAACGGGGTTTAATTGCCTGGCTCGGGGTGAGCTTGGGGGTAATTTGATGCTTAGTACATTACCGGGAATGAACGAGTAATGGGATATGATTTAATTATTATTTGAGAATATTGGGAGTAACGAGAATTGGCGGACGTTATTATAATTAACGGGATAGACGGGAAATGACTGTTTTGCCCTTGGGTGGTTGTAAAGGAATTAATTGACCCTAGGGGCATTTTGGTCTTTTGACCATGGGATATGTTTAAGGTCAGATGGATGTAGAAGGTTAAGAAAAAAATAGAGTAGCTCTCTTCCTCACTCACGATCATTTCTCTCTCTCTCTCTCTCTCTCTCTTGTTGAGATTTTGAAGGAAACTTGAGGATTCAAGCTAGGGGATTAAGGCTTGTGAGCTTAGGATCTTGGTTCATCCATTGGAAAGGGTTCAATTCAAGTTTGAGGTAAGGATCCTAGCTAAAGTTTCAAGTTTTTACTCTGTTTTAAGGTTAGTTTAAAGCTTGAGGTTTTGATCATGGAATTGGGTATGTGTTGATGTTTTGAGTGGTTTAAGGCTTAGGTTTTGTTGTTAAACCGGTGGATATGTTGTGTTGATGCTCAGTTTTAATTGTGGGATTGATTTGTTGAGGTTTAAGCTGGTTTTGAATCGAGAGAGAGGCAGGGGAGCTGGGTTCGCAGGGTTAAGTCGCGACTGAGTTCATGCAAGTCATGACCTGGACCCATTCTTGAGCCTCCCCTGGGCTCTGTCTAGCAGGCGCGCTGCGACCCACTGGGTCAAGTCGCGGCCCGCCCCTGGTACCCCAAACAAAGGCTCTCTGTCTTGGGGGCGCGCTGCGACCCATTGGGTCAAGTCACGGCCCGCCCCTCCCTTTTGTGCCAGGATGGTTTTTCAAGAGTGTTAGGCTCGGGTTTTCATTTCTTAAGGCTCGGGATCAAATCTACTAACCGTTTTAGTAGGATTCGAGGTCCGAGGAGTGAGGTTTTAGACCATGAACCTTTTATGATTTATTTTATTAATGGGATTTCATATTTGGTTATGACTAGGTGATCGCTAAGGGACTTAAGGACCATTTGTTCTCAAGGGTCGTTCTTTTATTATTTCACGCTCGAACCAGAGGTAAGAAAACTGCACCCAGTATGTGACATGCATGGTTATTGATGAAGCATGTTGAGTGCTCTATATATGAACATTTATTTCATTGTAAATGCTTAGCAACTTTGCTTATTTGTGAATGGTACTGACTTATTAGTCAAAAACGGCATTGGTGTTAGTACTGGTCGTGAAGTCTTGACTTATTAGTCATGATCAGAAGTGGTACTGAGCACTGGTCCGTATGGTATTGTCTTAAGAGTCAAGAGCGGCATTAATGTGTTTAACACAGGCCAAAATTATTAGATCTAATCAACATGAGCATTAAATTCTTGACCGACCCTAAGGTCGAAGAAAACTAAAGCACTGGTCTAGTATAAAGGTTACTTACTTAGAGCCAGGGCCAAAAGGCTCAGGTGACTGACACGTCACATGGCTTAGGGTGTGGAGCCCCAGAGAGTGACTCATTGTCACCTATCCAGGGAGTGACTCATTAGTCACCTATCCAGAGAGTGACTCATTAATTAGCTATCCAGAGTGTGACTCATTACTCACCTATCCAGGGTGTGACTCATTAGTCACCTATCTGATTAGGGTTGCAAGCCCTAGAATGATTACATGATCATTTATTGATATTGTATACATGCAGTAATAAGTTTTCTTGCTGAGCCTTGGCTCACGGGTGCTATGTGGTGCAGGTAAAGGGAAAGAAAAGCTCACCCAACCTTGAGTGGAGAGCTTAGGTGGCGATGTGTACATATGCTGCCGCTTAACCACCACGACCAAGGTGTTTCTCAGGGGAACTAGGGTTTAACCCTATATTTTGCCGCTTAGGTCGGCGGGTTGTAATTTTTATATTGTAATGAACATTTTGGATTGTAAATAACTTTGTAAACACTTTTATGGGCCCATGTACAGTTTAATGTTTTAAATAAAATCTATCCATTCCTTTTGACTGAGATTTTTGACCATGGCCTATGAATGACACCTAGATGCACGTTTATAACCTAATGACTCGTTTAGCGAGTTAAACACTATTTAAAGTCCACAGTAACAGTCTTGGAGTAACCAGGGCGTTAGAATGATATACTTGTTAAAATGAATTTTAAACTTGACTGTTTTCTTAGCTCGATGGCTGCTCGATATGAGCTCGATAATATCTTATTAAATTGAATTTAAACCTGAATTAGCTCGATGGTTACTCGATAATAGCCTATTAAATTAAATTTAAAGTCAAATATGTATGTTGCTCAATTAAAACTCGATAATACCTTTACAACAGTTATATAGTTCTATAGTTATCACAAAAAACCCAAAACACAAACAGAACATGTAAAGAACCTATATATATACAGTTGTCATAAAAAATGAAGTGCATATCATAATCGCTCTTATAAAATATGTCCAATAAAAAAATATACAAGTATTTGATGGTGTGGAAGCCAGTCAAGGTCGCAAATTCTGATACCACAAGTCTATTGTCCACTTGTTCCTGAACAACTGTATATTTTCATCGCAAATGGTGTCCAATGGAAGGCCGAAAATGAGATTCTCAATATGATTGATAGCATACACACCACAATCTTCACTGTAAAAAACATATAAACATTAAATGTACAGTACTATAAATTTCCTTAGAAACTAATGTAGTATAAAGATGATGTTAATTACCTTCTCTTGGACTGAGTGAGCTCGTGTCGCTGTAGGCGGTGCCATATGAACTAATGTGGCATCTTTCTTGATGCAGGAATCTTCAACATCAAGCTATCCTTGAATAGTTTACTCTATAGCAACAAAGAAGGAAACAAGATGCACCATGGATTTATAATTTCCTCCATTTGTGCGTCACTAATCACTGAGATGTATGAATCATATATGGTGAATGTGCAACTAGAAATAGAAGCCTCAATGGCAAAAAAATGAGATTGCTCATAGTTCTAGCACCAATATACATCCTGAGCTCCTGATCAAGACGCTAGAAACTGTTGCTCGAGGTCGGTCACCATGGACATGATGTCAACATCCCAAAGGTATCTTTCTTTATTAGTACTGTGCTTGTACTGATCATATCTGGCATGTATCACTTGTGAGAACATCATGTTCATCATAGCAGCACTCTGGTGATATGTCTTGGAGAATAACTAGCGACGCCTATGAAGCATATGTTGTGCCATCAATATGCTACAAAGAAAAGACATAAGAAAAAGTTAGCAAAAATCATGATAAATGGCTGAAATGTAGTTTCAAAAGCATGCATCGAGATCATATCGAGCCCTACCGAGCTCATATCAAGCTAATTCGCATAGTTAATCTCAAAACCTAGTTTGTTCCCCCATCAAGCCCCCATCGAGATCATACAACACCCCTTCCCCCCATTGAGCTCATATCGAGCCCCTATCGATCCAGTTAAAACATAACTTAAAATATTTAAAACAAGATAGAATTTTTTAACATTTCAAATGAATAGCTTACCCCATCATTGAGCCACGGCTGGGGTGTCTTCCACGTCAGTAACCATGCTGGACCGTGACACCCTGTCTACACACCCCTCGGTGTCTTGTTGGGGATGTCTCCAAGCAGCCACTTGCAGAGTGTCCTATACTGTTTGGCATCTGGCTTCATGAGAGGGTCAAGCACAAATGCCTCCTTTGTATCTGCAGCTGCATCAGTGCGATGTCTCTTCCTCGTTGGATCAGTGTAATCCTTAAACCATTCTGGCTTGCATCTTCTCCTCTTAAACTGAACCTCATGCACCTTCTTAGGGTTGACAATAGCAACTCCCGGAGTAGCAGCATCAGGTGTCAAACCAATGGTGGGAGGAGTGGATGGATCAAGTTCAAATTCATATGGAATATCCAGTGACTTTGAGTCTGAATCTGCCCTGGAGTTCCTCGATCGCTCCTTAATAAATGTCAGGATCTGATTGATTGCATAAATGATCACTGTCTGGTTCTTCAGGAGGGTCTCCTATCGACCCTTGACTCTCTCAAACTGTTGCATCAACTTTTTGATATCGGCTAGAACGGGGGTTGGGGCTACAGCAGGGGCAGCGGGAGGGGTGGGACCTACAACCTCCTCCTCCTTAGGGACAACTTCATCAAAAATCTTCGCTACTTGTGCAACCCAAGAAACCATCTTGGCCACTTTCACAAAATCCATGGCCGTATCCACCACCCCATCAAACTCCTCGGGATCCTAGCCAAGCCCGAGATATAGGGGAACATCTCCTGGAGTCAAGGAGCTATAATAATCAACCTCTGATGGTCGGGGCTTCAACACGGAAGGACGATCAACTGCAAACAACATAAAGCATTGATTTAACTCAAATAATCATAAAAGATAAACATATAGCTAAACATAATTGCTTAGCATCATTCAAATATAACTTATAGTGCTCTTCGATGACATTGGTGAAAGGACAGACTTTGTGAGAACCTTATTCTTCCAGTGCGACCAACTAAGCATCGTCGACACCATATTTCCCAGGCTCACAAAAAACTCCATCGCAAGCTGCTGAATGGCCTCATATGCCCAATGCAGTATCGTCGGGGCATAACCATAAAATTTGTACTTCAACTCTTGTTGCAAATTCGCATCCTTCTTCTTATCATAGTTAGCCTTCTGGCATTGCATGTCTGTCTTACAAGAATTTATAAGCCTCTTGTAGGAGAACTTCTCCCATGGATAGCTGAAGAAGTAGTCTATGTCCTCAACCATCTTCAGTATATCTTGCCATATATTCAACTTTCTCTCTATGGCATTTAGAACCCCTTCAACCAAGAAACAGAGACCCAACTTGTACACATCTTCAAAAATTGTGCAAGTTTTGAAAGCATTCTCTAGTTGTAGGAGCTTTACTTTCTCAGCATCATTAAAATACTCATTTATCAAGCGGTCATTGGCCAGACGCTCATCCAACTTTACTTGTGATGGTGCAGAATTGAAATTCAACCCAGTCACCAGAGCATACTCTCCCACGCCAAATCTACAGGACTTCGAGCCCAAAACAAAATGCACCTCATCTTCTTTTTGACTTGCTACTTTCCTCAATAATAATTGATGTATCAAAACTCCTGAGAAATGAAACTCTGAAGCCAAGAAGAACTGTTTGAAAAGTGATTCCTTAGCCATTTCTATCAGCCCGATCTCCACAAACCTTTTCTTAATGGTATCCAAATGACTACCACCCTTATATGTGACTCGGCTAGAAAAGTGATCACTAAACGAAATAAGAAACTTCGACATTTGCATCGACAAATGAAAATAGTTAGTTAAAAAACATAAAGTTAAAAAAAATCAGACAAAAATTGTCAAAAAAATCATAGAAAATTGAAGTAAACATTGCCATTGAGCTATTGTCGAGCCTATCAAGCAATAATTGAGCTACAACAAAAACCTACCAAGCCACCATCGAGATCTATCGAGTCAGTATCGAGCTATATCAGTATCTGTCTTAACAATGGAGCATCAAGCATGCATTAAGCTCATATCGAGCCTATCAAGCCAAAATATATCCATCCCATCGAGAAACCCCATACCTCATCAAGCCTAATCGATTACTATCGAGCTAGTTCCATCGAGATATCATTGAGCTTATAACGAGCCCTCGAGTTCTAATTCCTCACTCATATCGAGCCACTTTCGAGCATTATTGAGCTTATGGTTTTTCAAAAACTATCCTATTGTCAAGCAACCATCGACCACTCATTGAACCTACCGAGCCTATATCGGAAAATCCAGCAAAAAACACCCAGATCGACACCCACCACCCACACATTCTCAGATCTTCCCCAAAATCTAAAGGAAAACAAGCATTTAAGCTGAAAAATAATTTTCAATTCAAGTTTTTTCCTTTATGAGATCTATGGTTTGGGAAACTCGAGTTGCTCCGTCTCTTTTTGCAGTCGACTAGCTCCATCTTCGAGGAGATGCTTTAGTGTTCATCAGTCGTCGGTCTGGGTGGGTGTCGTTTCTTTGTGAGAGAGAGAGAGAGAGAGTCAGGGTAAGGGTTGGGGATTTTGGGGGTTTTCTTCTTCGGGTCCGAGAAAGAGAGAGAGTGTGTGAGAGAGATTTTGGAGGAAAAGTTTTTGGGAGGGAAAAAAATGAGAGGGGTATTTTTGGTACTTGATAAAAGTTTAGCATCAAATTGAAAAGATGAATAGGGCTAGAATTTTTTTGTAATAAGAGACACTATTATGCATAGGAAGTGAAATTTCCCGTGCAGAATAAAAATTTTATCGGATGGTGACCCCACAATATTTTTTTTAGTATAAGATTCTTTTGTTTGGTTATGAGGACAATCAAAGCTCATATGTGAAAAGAAAAAAGAAACTTCCCCATATAGATGATGAGTGTTGCTATTTGGCCCTTAAGGTGTTCAACACCACAAGAGGTGTCACCCTCTAATTGATTAGCGATACCCCATAATAATTATTAAATTAAATTATGTGGGACCCGATATTGGATTTCACCAATAGTGGTACGTCACATTCTTGTGGTGTTAGAAACCACTGGTGCCCCTTAGGAAATCTATTTTAGCTGACTTAGCATGACATCATACTCTGCTTCTCTTTATAATAATATATCCCTCACATTTTTAATATTCTATTGGAAAAATAAGGGTGAGGATTGGGTCTGAGGACCCAATTTTCAAGGCGATGGTTTCATATGTTTGTCATATAAAAAGAAGTAATAAAGAGAACAAGATGATAAAGCTTGTCTTTACCTTCTTGTAATGACCCAACTATTTCTAAGACCTTGGACCATTAAAACTACTAGACATAGCCACTATTTTTAAGAAAACATACATAAGGAATATTCATAACTTTATTAAAAACTCCAAAGTAAATACATAAATGAGCGGTATGGGATCCCATTATTTCAAAATAAAAGATAACTTTAAACTAAAGGAAATTTTTTACACAGCTAAATGCGAAAAATACATAAAAACATAATTTAAAGAGACTAAAATAACGTCGTCCTCGAATCGTCACACAGTCCATCGAATCCCTTCACCTTAATATACAAACCAAGCTACCAAGAATCCTTCTACCACCATATCTATTTTTCTGCATACATTAAAAATAAAGGAGTGAGCCTAATGCCCAGCAAGGAAAATCTAGTAACACGTAAATCATATACATAAGACTATTCCATAAACATATACTATAAAACATATATTCTATAAAACTTACAATGGCAATCATACCTCTTGGGGCTTGTTAACTAAGTAAGTCATATGCCCATATATTTGTGGGGCTTGCTAGCCAAGCAAGTCATATGCCCATAAATTATTGGGGCTTGCTAGCTAGACAAGTCATATGCCCAAGGACTATATACTATACTATACATAACATAACATAACATAATCATAACATAAGCATAACATATCATATAAACATATAAAATTCTATCCTATTTTCCTTACCAATACCGAGATATTTGAGAACAAGGACGGGTTTTGGAACACTCCTAAAACCAACAATAAAAATGGTGAGTATTTCTAAGATAAGAGATGATAAAGAGGAGAACTAAACCACCAAGAAGAAGCTTACCGAAAAGAAACCTCAAGTTTAAAGAACTTAAATACCTAACCAAGAATTGAAAACAATGAGTTAGGATCTGAATGAAAACTAAAGGAAAACTAAAGAACCATTCAGAAATGAACTTGAGAATAAGAATACCTTTGGATGTACTAGAACCGATCTACACCTCGATATTGAAAACACACTCTATATCTCACTTCCCAAGTGTTTATAAAGCTTAGGATGATAAAGCTTTTATCCCAACCAAAGTGTTTATCACTCTATAGTAACCCTAGCAGCTTGAAGGCTCTGAACACAACTTGAAGAATGAGAAAAATGGCTGGGTACTAGGTCCTATTTATAAAGTTCAAGGAGTGAAACTACCTTCTTTTAGCTTGAATAAAATAATGAATATTAATTGAAAAATATTTGAATATTCGTTCAACAAGTGCTTAAGACTTGGTAAAAAATGTTCAGAGGCAAGTCAAGAGGTTAAGGCTAGTTTTAAAATTGAGAAACCGAACTTTAAAAAATACATAGGTGGGGTCAATATATCGCCCCCTATAGGCGATATATCGCCTCTCCCAGTATTCTCGAGGCTGGTTCGATCGTTCATGCAAAGTCGACGTGTATTTCGTATCTTCCGTAGGCGATATATCGACCCCTATGCTGCGATATATCATCATACGTGAATATATTAAAAACGTAATTACACTTTTTCAGCATAATTTCAATTGATTAATCGGATTTGATTGAGTAATACGTGATTCCAGCAAGTTCTGGAAGGGTTTAGAGCTTCTAGAAACTTCTATTTTTGAATTATCCACTTAAAATGCTTAAATCCTCAAATAAACAAGACTGCGACATGTGTCATGCTCTTAATGGTCTTGGAAGATTCTAGAGTTTCTAGAACTTTCTTTTATTTAAACTATAATTAGATCCTTAAATAAACATGCACACGACAAGTGTCATGATCTTATTAATTCTATCTAAACCTTATAGTATAATAAATGACATCTTTATAATCAGCTATATTAATCAAACCTTATGTTATAATTAATATTCTTAAACTATAGGTTAAACTTATAAAATCTATAAGTGTTGCTACGAGTGTTCAACTAAGTCTCGACTTGAACCAAAAACCACAGTAACTATCATACTATAACTATTACTAGCTACTACTACTATCTAACTAGCTAAGTAAAGTTCTGGGACTCTACACATCTTTGGGAGGTTGATATTATAGTTTGATTATCTTAAGCATGTTTTCAAATTTAAAGTTTAGTCAATGGACCCTCCTCCGATCCTTAATGGCCCTTCATTCTTCTTTTGGTCGAAATAAGGTGATCTTTGGTTAAGGGTAATGGGATGAAAAATAATTAATTTTTATTCCATTCTTTTGTTTGATTGTATTTTAGAGTATTGAAATGTCATTCCAATGGAATGATTTTTCTGCCATTTTGGTGGAAAATTGGAGGAAAAATCATTCTAACGCAAGATTGAAACAAATTTAATAATTTTTTTTATCATTTTTTTCATATTAACTTTTGTTCCATTCCTAATTCTTTTTCCCGTTCCCATTCCCATTCGTATTCCTCTATTTTCATTCTCTCCAACAAAATGCCGAATGGAATGGAAAATAATCAATTTTCATTCTATTATTTTATTTTGTTGCATTTTAGAGTATTAAAATGTCATTCCAATCGAATGGTTTTACCACTATTTTGGTGGAATATTATTCCATTTGAAATGAACTTAAGGAACAAGAGGTAATTAGAACAGTAAAACAGTAATTCTTGACCAGCTTTAATTAGCAAACCAATAAATGGGGGACAAAACTACATTTATTAATTACATCAATGGACTACAAGAGAAAACTCTGTAAATATAATTCTATAATTACTTAGATCGCAATTCCATATTTATAGTGGATTAATTATGAAATTAATAAATAAGATTATTTAATTAATACTTTGTTTATTGAAGCTTTGTATTATAGGTCCATGGTCCCCAAGTCGCCTCTGTCCTACACTATCAAGGATAAGGATGTCTCAGACAAGATTAATGGAGAAAATGACTAAATTGCAAAGGAATTAATTTTCTAGGGCAAAGTGATAATTATGTGATACTTATGTGCAATTAATTAATTATTTAACTAATTAGTTTTTATTTGAAAAACTTTATATTAGTTAAAATAAATATTAATCAGTATTTGGATTAATATTAAAGAGAGTTAATTAGTATCTTAGGATAAGATAATTATTCAAATTGATAGTTTTAAGTTAAGGTTAATTTTGAATTAAGTGATATTTATTTTTGGGAATAAATAAATTATCTTAAAATTAATTAAACAAACAAATGAGAAAAATTAGGGAGACAAATAAAGTGTCTCACGACATTCACTGTCTGGCACATTGAGTGGCGCCACTTTGTTGTGCCAACTATCCTTGGGATTTGAATTTTGAATTTATTTTTTATTTCATTATTATTTTAAATTTGATTTAAATAAATAATTAAATCAAAAGATAACTTGCCAATTTTGAATTAATTAAATTAAAGAAAAATAAAATTATTTTATTTTATCTTTATAAGTCTAAAAAGAAGCGATTCTTTAATAAGTTGTTAATTGTTGTTATCAGACTCTCTCAAAAAAGTATCGATAGAATTTTCTAGGCTAGAAAAGTCTAGAACTCTATACAAGCCTTCTCTCTTCTCCAAACTCTCTAGATCTCATGTGTTGAGAACATCTAGAGAGCCTAAATAATCAACATTTGAATCCTACGTGCCCACACACGCCCTTGTGTGTTTGAGGAACAACTTGGAATGCTAAGGTGTGAGTCTTTAATGGATAGGAAGATCGATTGATTATACTAAAAGACTCAAGGAATCTTGACAGGCTTCAAGAACTAATCTCTTTTTCATTGTATGTGTTGATTTAATGTATAGATATATGTATTGATCATGGCTGGTATTCATGATTTTTTTTATTAAATTCCCCCACCCCACCTTCCGCCGCGTCCTTGATTTTATTCAAATTAATACCAATACCTTGTATTTGGGAGGTCTACATTCGTTGTTGGAGGATCCTCCTCGTTTCGACAAGGTTCTTCTAGTGGGTTCACCCCTTCAAGCAGAGTAGGTAGCTCCCTTCCCGTGGAACGAAGTTTCATGTCGTTTAGGAAAATCTCCACACCATGCAATCGTGATGATCTTCTCACCATTGTTGAAGTTGAGTTCTTCTTCATCAAAGGTTTTGTTAAAGAGAAGATTTCTAAGAAATATTCCGACAAATATATCCAAATTATTAACGAATGAAATACTTATACATGATCTTATTTATTTTCACGTCCATATCCATATCCATAATTCATTTTGGAAATAATATCTGTTGGGAATACTTATATAAGATCTTATTTATTTTCATGTAAATCATATATTAAACAAATTAATATAAGAAAACCTAGAACATGTTTCTATAATTGAATTAAACAGAGATAATGATAAAAACACTTACATTATATGCAGCGGAATGAATAAGTTATTCCTTTAGTTTCTCTAACTCTTGTATCCTTTCTGTTGCAGAGTATCACCAAGAAACTAAAGTGATCTTCAAATTTCTTCACAGTCTTCCACAATATCCTTAGAATCACCTAGACTAGAGTGGGAAATTCTCAACACATGAGATACATACAGAGAGAAGAAGAGAAGAGAATATTGAGGCGTAGAAAATGACTTTTGTTGTAGAGAGAGTCAACTCTCACTTAGCATTCCTTTTAAATGTTCAATTAGGTCACTTATTTAATTAAAAAAAATCAATAAAATAATAGGCAATTATAGCCATTAGGTCAAAATTCTCATGGGCTATAGGCCCGTGAAATTTTCTATTTAATTATAAGCTCGTTGGACTTAAATTCAAGACCCGTATTATTTTCTATTAATTGTTTAATAAAATTATTTAAATCATTTATCAAATTAATTATTTATAATTTGAACTTTAATTTAAACTTATTTATTAATTTAGATATCAATTTGTCTTAATTAATAAATTTTCCCTAAAACTTTTTTTCTTCTCTAAATTGCATAACTATATGAAATTATCCAAAATTGACCTGGTCAACTTTGATAATTCTAATTGATGATTAAATCAATTAATTGAGACTATCTAGATGATTTTATCCAATGTATTGTAGGGACCATGACCCTATGAAATCAAGCTCCAATAAGTTATCATAAATTTACCAACTTATTAATTCCTCGTGACTCTACTAAAGACTCGGAATTGCACTCTTGAATTTATAGAACGCTCTATAAGAAATATAGATAAATTATTAGTTATCCATTGTTACAACCATAATTATCACTCAATCCTCTATAGACGGTCTACAGTGAAATGGGACTAAAATACCGTTTACCCCTCATTGTATTTTATCCTTAAAACACTTGGTTCTTTGTAAATGATATTTCAGTAAACTAATATTAATTAATGAAATGAGATCTCTATCATTTAGCACCTCGAACCAAACTAAACGGAAACCATCGTTTTACTTTTTCATCCGAAGCTATAGATGTTCATATCTATGATTAACACTACCACTCAATTATACTATCAAGTTCCCAAGATGTAAGTATGAGTTAATCAGTAGGGTAAACTGGTGACGAACAAGTAAAAGAACTCAAATAATACAATCAGTTAGAATACTAAGCACTCATAATTAAGATTGAATTGACCTATGGTCAACTATATGATATGACTAGAATAGATAATAACGGCATGTCTTCTTATCTTATCTACTGTCAATATCGGTCAAATCCGATGTAACAAATACATTTGATATTATCTACTTTGCTAATGTTCTGGAAAGAACATAACACTACAATGTGTAAGTAGATCATATCGTATATTGGCAAGTCAGTGTAAATTATGTGCACTGACTAATCTTAGGACTAACTTATTTTTTAACATATAATCATATTTATATTCTCTTGTGATTACGTCACTATAAATATGATTAGCTATATGCTTAAGATTTAATAGAAGTTTGTATTAAACAAATAATCATGAAAATGAAACATGTGAGTAAAGTGATTGACCAAGTCAAAATTTGATTTCTATTCTTTTATTGATAATAAAATGAGATTACAAAGAAATTGAGTTTTAATTAGGGCATAAAACCCTAAAAATATCACCAAAAAAATTAACCAACTTCTAGCATGCTTTCAACTCCAACCACAACATAAGAAATAATACTTTTCTAAATTAAAAATAAAATGGAATTTTTTTTATTCCCTTTCTAGAACTCCTAATCACATAAAATCATAGCATTCACAATAATTCAAAACTTGCTTAAAATTATGAATTATAAATATAATATCATCATGGCACAAATATCACCCTTAGATACACATGCTTGTTTATCACATAAACTTAAAAATAAAATTAAGCATGTTATTAATTTATTTACTCTTATCTATGAATATTTTTCTAAATGTTTGAAAGTAAAACATGTACCTTATGTGGTAAGTTAATACAAATATTACGATTGATCTGTTGAATGATTGCATCAAAGAGAAACAACATTGTTAGTGTTATGTACGCGACACAACATATGAGTTACTAAGGTATGACGTAATTCACAAGGAGACGTTGTTAGAGAATATATTTTTATACTCAATGGAAAGTTGGGAAAACCAAAGTACAACTCTATGCAAAAAATACAATAGACAAGGTAATTGATTAAATAAATATTACAACTTAATTGCTCAAAATACAAGTCACTAGAAAGATGTAGAAGAAGAAGATTACAAACTCAAAACAATAATAATACAAGTAAATAAGATCAACAAGATCAAATGAATGAAAATAAAACCAATAAAAAGGGACAAACTCTCACACAACCAAAGTGTAGAGGAGTGGGGATCACCAACTTGAACAAGGTTCAAAACCTTTGTCCAAAAGCTTATTTCCCCTATTCTCTAAACACTAAGGGATCTCTCAAGGAAATAGCTCTATGGAATTATCAAGCCTCTATGGTGTATTTTCCAGCCAAGTGTTTTGTGGATGGAAAATGGTGTGTCTTACAAGTGAGCATTAGGCTCCTATTTATAGAGTTTGAGATACCCCTTTGAATTTCAAATTCCACCAACCCCCATGGCTATTACCAATGTTTAATTGGATGTTTATGGAATTAAAATGGAGATTTGGGAGTTATTTGGGATGTTAGAACCGTTCAATTTGGAAAAAACTAAAAAACCTTATAGGCTGTCAGCCTCACTGGCCGCGGCCATTGGCTTCTGTCCCCCAGGCCATTTTCAGCATAAAAAAGTAATTTTTCCAAAATGTCCAAAATCCTTTCCCACATGATTTTGTAACCTCCAAATACCTATTGGGAGTTAAAAACATGTCTCCAACAGCCATATTTCATCATGGCTTTGTGAAATCCAATCTCAAATGTGTAACATATAATATACACATTATTGGGTAATATTTGGGAGTTACAAATTTGTAACTGATTTTGTAAGTCCAAAACATGTCACATCTAGGCACACACATGTGTCTAATTTTTGTGACTCATAATAATATGTTACAAGGTGTGATAAATCATATTTGTGTGATAAATCACATTTTGTCACATTATTTAATCTAACATTATATTATATGAAATAATATAACATTCCCCCACTAGATTAAATAATTACTTTTTGTAACACTTATTTAATCTATCAAACATTATATTAAAATATAATATTCCCCCACTTGATTAAATAATCACTTTCTATAGAAACCTTTGCATTGGTGCATAAAGTAAAATGTCTTTCGACTTGAATTTTACCTTAGTGTAATTATCGCAGAGTTTGTTGAAATTTTGGTTGCCGAAATATTGAACCACTATCCCTTGATAACAAACCGGTGATAACACACACACCTTTGCTGTGTTCACTTGCGACCTCAATGTCTCGCTTTTGCACCGTTAATGGCCATGCGCACATTCCATTCATAGACTTTTCTTGAGAATGACTCCCAATTCTCATGAGGGGCGGCACCACCCCTAGGTCTATATAGGTAGAACTCTTACATTATTTTGTTACCCTAAAATACTTGTCTTTTCAAGACTGAGTTCTATTAAAAAACCTTTCGGTTTTAACCCTCATTTTGGTAACACACTAGTACTCATATCTCAAATGGGACAAAATTTGAGTACTACTACTATTCACTTGATTGACTTGTTATTACCTATTGAACCTAATACTAGTTTGGTAACTAGTATTAAGATATGTTACCATCAACTGTGAATCTGTTTAGGGAGTCTAAGTCCCACCCCTTGAGATGTAGAAATGATTCCATTTGAATCATTTATTTTCTAATGTATGCATACTTTAAACACTCTCTTTATTTTATTCAAACTTTGTTTCTAGCCATAGTTTGATTAAAATAGTTACCTCTTTAAAATAGTAATTTTGACCATTGTCAATGTAGTGCACCAAATATTTTTTTTTTAGATTATCAAAATTTTTGTGATTTATTTTATTTAATTGTTAAGTGTGATGAATTGTTTTATTTAAATGTTGTTTATTTTATTTAGTTGTTGATTGTTTATTATTTTATTTAATTGTTAGAATTTTTTGGTATAATCTTTTGAATTTAAATTTTGTTAATTGTTTTTTTGGTTAATTAATTTAATAAGTGATTAATTGTGTAACATGTTTATTTTTCTATTAGTTTTACATTTTAAATAAGTGTGACAATTGAGGTAATTATGTGAGTTATGGTTGAATGCACTAAGGTGCATGATAGATAGTGATGCACCCTAGTGTTTTAGTGTGTTCTAGTATATGGTGATAAGGTGCACATGTGTGGATTTTCTACACATTTTATAATTGCCATTTATTTGATATTTTTGGGTAGTTTTATTTTAATAAGTAGGAAATTAAATAAAAAAAAACAAATAAAGGTTATGGCAAGTGGTGGACGTGTAGTGTAGGAAATGGAGTGATATATATATTTTTTTTTCTAAGGAGAATAAAGGTTAATTGGATGAGGATAGACATTTTGGGAAACTACCATTTGACTCCAATCTTTTATAATAAAAGAAAAATAAAAAGGAATTATGAGAAAATAAAATAGAAAAAGGAAACTTACCATTTTGTGTTGGTGAGGCTTTATTGAGAGAGTTGAATAAAGGGGAAAGGAAAGGAAGAGGAGGGCATTTTTCCTTGTGGCTGCCGTGACCTAGAGAGAGAGAGAGAGAGAGAGAGAGAGAGAGAGAGAGGGTGGCGTGTAGAGAGAGAGGGAGAAGAAGAAAGGAAGGAAGAAAGAAGAAGAAGGTGAAGAGGGAACCAATTCTAGAGTATGTTTTCTTGTATTTTTGTTTGTCAAATCTCTTTTCTTGATTATATGTTATTGACTTTGTTTATTTGTTGTGTGTGATTGGATTCTTTCTCCTCCTCATGGTGGTTTTCAAATAAAACCCTAGGCTTGAACAAGGGGTGTGAAGTTTGGGTGTTGTTCATATTGTGTTCTTGATTTTACAATCAAGAGAGGTAATGGTCTTTCTTAGCCTATATATTGGTTTTGATGGGTTTATCTTTGAGGTTTTTGATGGTGATGCTAATGGTTGATTATTGTAGGATTGATGATTATGATTTGTATTTTTAAGAGAATATGATTTTTTTAAAAAGGGCTCATGGGTATGATTGAGAAAATGGATTTGATAGGGTTTATAATGAGGTTATATTTTATGTTTATATTGCTATGGTTATGTTTTTTTTAATCTTTGATTTATGTAAAATGGCAAATGATGATTTTAGAAATATGATAAGAAATATGTTAGGGTTATTATAAAGGCATGTTTATGAGATATGGTGTTTATGAAATTATGTATGTTATTGTTGTTGGGTTTCATGTGTAGATTCAATGGAATAGAAAAATTGGTTCTATAAGATTTCATGTGAATATGTTAGTAATATTCTTAGAATTATGTATATAATAAGAGTATGATGAGATTTTGGACATGTATGATTTTATGTGAAATTTTTGGGATAAAAGATGAATCTCATGAGAAATTAAGTTTGCTGATTTTTGTAAATAATTGGGTAAAAGTTTGATAAAAAAAATGATTTGCATGCATAAGTAATGTCATTGATGTTATGTTAATTTTAAGAAATTAAAAGGGGTATTTTAAGTCCCATTAAAATGATATTTTACTCAAATAATTACCTACAGAATTTTTATTGAATTTTTGAGAAAATATGAGTTTTTAAATTGAATGTGGTGATTTTTAAAGATAAAAATAGTTGCTGGAATTTTTGTAAGAAAATGTGAAGTGAGTTTCACTAAAATGAATTTGATGAGTTTTTTGAACAAATTATTTTCCTAAGTTATAGTAATATTGAAAAATGGTATTTTAAAATGGTAGGAATGCATATTTTGATAAGTTATGATTTTCCTTTATTTTAATTGAGAAAAATATTTAGATTCTTTTTATTTGTGATTTTTGAAGAAAATAAATGGTGGCTGAAAGTTTGTTTTAAAAAGGTTAAAAATTGTTATTTAATTGTCATATATGGATTTATGTTACATAAAACTAAGTCTTAAATAATTTAAATAAAAATATATTTTCCACACTTAAAAATATATTTTCTCACATCATTTATGTAACACAATGATAAAATTTATTTTTCTAGAGAAACATATTAAAAATATGTATTTTAATTAATTCCAAGTTTTTGGTTAATTCTTTGTAATTTGAGATTAATGAATGAAATTGTCACATATTTTATTTTT
Organism: Humulus lupulus; assembly: GCF_963169125.1. NCBI lineage: Eukaryota > Viridiplantae > Streptophyta > Magnoliopsida > Rosales > Cannabaceae > Humulus > Humulus lupulus. The sequence goes on from NC_084793.1 coordinate 137,057,193, forward strand.
AAGCTAAATCAAATTATTTTATAAAATAAAATAATGTTTTGAGAAATTTAATCAACTTAGAAATTTTAAGAAAAATAAAGCATCTTATATGTCTATTATTTTTAAACAATAAAAGTAAGAAATATAGAATTATCGTTTTTGAAAACATCACAATTACGTAATGTTCCCACGTATGCATGTTACATGCAACTCCACTTTTACGTCCAAAATTATGTTTATTATTCAACTATGTGGTTTTTATAAAAGGGTCATGCATGTAAAATAGGTAAAATGAGCATTATTCTTTTATGGTTTTATGTGTAGTTAAGAATAATTGCATGTTATGTGTAAGTGTTATTATGTGTGCATGGCCCATGCACACATGAGTTGTATGGAAGGGAAAAATAGTAATTTTATGAACCTAAGAAATGTTGTTTTGATTATGATATAGGCTCGTTGAAAGATTGTGAAAATTTCTTAGCTTGGACCTGAGGTAAGGAAGTTAGATAGATTCTATGATTTTATGCTATGAATGGTAAGAGTGTTGTATGAATGAATTGTTATGAAATATGAATGCCATAATGTGATGATATGTTGAATATGATATGTGTATGGATGTTAGATATATCAAACAAATTACGATGTTAGATACATCAAACATATTACGATGTTAGATACATCGAACGAGTTATTATAGCTAAAAACGTAACTCCTAGGGCGGACGCGCCGAGGTTATTCAAGGACCAGAGACTCCTGTTTACCTCATAGGGTGACATGGACAACTAGCGAGCCATGCTCATCATGTATGCTGTATGATTGTGATATGATGATATGTTACGATTACATTATGATATGCAATGATGATATGTTACGATTACGTTATGATATGCAATGATGATATGTTACGATTATGTTTTGATATACCATGATGTTTTAGATGAACGTTAGTGTTTGTATTTGTTGTATTCTTACTTGCTTATTTGTTTGTACTTCCTTACTGGGCTTTTAGCTCACCCCCTTACTTTCCTTCCAGGTAGCAAATAGGATTTCTTTATGGCACGCGTGGTGACGTGAGGAGTTCTATCATCATGGGGTGTATGGCATGGGGTAATCCTATGGACGGAAAAACGATCATCGTAGAACGCCATTTAAATTATGTTTTGTTATAAGAGACTTTCCTAAATTTTCAGTGGGACTCAGTTATTTAATTTTTGTTTATTTTGAACTTTGCATAAAATTTATGTTTTCTTTTAAAACTAATGGCGCCAACTTGCATGGTTTTAAGCAAGTCCCCACTGAGACTTTGATAATGAGTGGCATTCTTTTACAAACTATGATTATGCGAATGTTTTATAAGTATTAGCTTAGGGCGTTCTTTACAGTCAACACTCCCACTATTTTATAGTTTAATATCCAAGATAAACATTTTCCTTGAATATTAATTCTAGAAACCTCTTTATTTCTAAAATTCTCCTTTATGTTTTAAATTGATTCATTCTTGAATCAAAATATTACAAACAATGACTTTAGACACCAAACATGTCTTGATTTGTCTGTTTTATACACATAGCCAATGTGATTTAGAATATGGAATTCCAAATCATCTATTTGATAGGATGACCAAATTAATCAATTGATTAACAACAAAATAAATTGATTAACTTTGGAGCATCACCCCCACATTTCTCACATAGTGATAACAAAATATCACTTTAAAATAGAAATCTCTTCATTTCTATTAAGTCTTTTATCCTCCAAGATAAATCTAGACCTATGATTCTCAAAGTTCATCATGAGTCCTCTATGCCACATGATAAACTCTAAAGATAAAACCTCAATGTTTATCTTGATTTATTTACTTGCTAAAGCAAGAAACACTTATTTGAAAGTAACTTTCACTTGGTTGCTTTCTTTTATATATTTCACAGAATAAAATGTGAACACAAATGTAATGTGAGAATTTCTTAAGCAAATAATCACAAATTTTCATTTTTAGTTGTCTAAATTATCTCAAAATCACTTAAACAACTTTTGTGTATTTCTTAAGAGTTTCTTTGAGATTCTTTTGAAAACATCAATTTGACATCCATTGATTTTCTCATCAAAATCAAAATAAAAATGTCAATTTTTAAACACTTTAAATCAAAGAAAATAAACCCTCATTGATTTATTTAAACACTTTGATTTCTTATGTTTTTGTTTAAAATTATCTCCTCATTGAGATTAATTTAAACATATCACCATCTTTAACCAAAATGAATAAAGTTCTCTTTTATTCACCATTGGTGTAAAGATTCAAAATTGCTTCTCCAATTTTGAAATGTCTCCTCATTGCATATTTAAGAATTATTGTCACTAAATAATTCTCAAATATATTTCATTTGACCACACTCTAGACTATAGTCTATTGAGTCAACATGTCATCCCACCATTTTTTAATCCACTTTGATCTATTTTTCTTGCAATGGCAAGACACAACCATTAAAAGATGCAACCCCCTTAGGTTCATCTTTTCTTATCTCATAAAATGAGATGCTCATCTTTTAAATGAGAAATTTTTTTAATTCTCAAATAATTATTTTATTCACAAATCACATACTAACAATAATATTGGATAAAATCTATTAACATCTCACAAATGTTTGCATGATTATATTTCAATATAATTTCACATAGTTGTCAACATATATGACTTATATCATACTAACATGGCTCTTTATTAATAAGTAAACATAAATTACAAGTATCATACACATATGATTTCATATTTCTATTGATTTACAAAATCAATATATTTATGTTTATGCATGTCATATAGAACTCATAAAATTGTCATTCTAATAACTTATCATTATCACATAATAAGACAATTCTATAACATGCTAACATATTATCCAATAATCTACTAGATTATTTACATATTAATCACATATAAAAAAAACTCAAGATATTATATTATCTTCTAATCTAACCACTAAAAAACAAAGGAGATTAGAAAACAATGAATCTCATTTATAAACTTTTCTTCTTCTCATTTCTATCACTATAAGAAAACCATTAGATCTTCTAAGAAAACAAAGAAGAACATTACCTTATCTTACCATCTTTTCAAAGTTGGACCCTAACAAGATCTCTATGGTTTCTCCTTCCATTGAAAAGGAATTAAACTTTTGATTGTTAGAGAATATATTTTTATACTCAATGGAAATGTGGAAAAACCAAAGTACAACTCTATGCAAAAAATGCAATAGACAAGGTAATTGATTAAATAAATATTACAACTCAATTGCTCAAAATACAAGTCACTAGAAAAATGTAGAAGAAGAAGATTACAAACTCAAAACAATAACAATACAAGTAAATAAGATCAACAAGATCAAAAGAATGAAAATAAAACCAATAAAAAGGGACAAACTCCCACACAACCAAAGTGTAGAGTAGTAGGGATCGCCAACTTGAACAAGGTTCAAAACCTTTGTCCAAAAGCTTATTTCCCCTATTCTCTAAGCACTAAGGGATCTCTCAAGGAAATAGCTCTATGGAATTATCAAGCCTCTATGGTGTATTTTCCAGCCAAGTGCTTTGTGGATGGAAAATGGTGTGTCTTACAAGTGAGCATTAGGCTCCTATTTATAGAGTTGAGATACCCCTTTGAATTTCAAATTCCACCAACCCCCATGGCTGTTGCCAATGTTTAATTGGATGTTTGTGGTATTAAAATAGAGATTTGGGAGTTATTTGGGATGTTAGAACCGTTCAATTTGGAAAAAACTGAAAAACCATATAGGCTATCTGTAACGCCCTCCTAATAAGGACCGTTACACTGTGTAGTTTAAATAGTGCTTAACTCGCTAAACGAGTCATCTGAGTTTAAATCGGTAATTAAACTAACTACAGGTTCAGGTACTAAAATCTTCGATCAAAGTAAACGATTTATTAAAAATGTTTAACTTCCATGCATGGAATTTCATTGTAATTAAAAATTGTTGCAAACCCAAAAACAAATACAACAGCCGACGTACGCGGCAAAATCAGGGCTCAATTCTAGTTACAACTGACAACCTCGGCCGTGGCGGATGAGCAGGCCACATATGTACACTCCACCCGTAAAGCTCTCCAACTCATGGCTGATCTAACCTTTCCTTTTCTTTACCTGCACCAACTAGCACCCGTGAGCCAAGGCAGCAAGAAAACATAATCATACTTATAAGCAGTACATTATCACATCATAGATTTACAACTAACATGCCTAGTATTAATAATCCTACTAACACATGCAATTAACTTAGCTGAGTGGCTACAGAGCCACACTAGAGCCCATCTCCATCTTTCGTACACTAGGCCCTAAAGCTGGCCAAGAGGGTGTGATGTTAACATTTCCGGCGACCTTAGAAGCATTCAAACGTGCGTCTCGCTTCTGGATTGGCTTAACCCTATCGGTCAACGTATGGCACGTTACCGCAACCTTCAACTCCTGGGTCGAACCTTTAAACTCTCGACTAATAAGCTGAGTGCATCAGCCCTTTGACTAGTAAGTCAATTCCTTTAGAGTTCAACTGGTAAGATGAGTCCTTTAACTTTCAACTGATAAGTCGAGTGCTTTACCTGTGACTAATAAGTCAAGTCATTGTTTTTCGACTGGTAAGTCGCATTTGTAACCTCAGACTGACGAGTCAGATCCGTAATCTTCGACTGATAAGTTGAGTCCTTAAACCTTTGACTGATAAGTCGAACCCTTTCATGCTTTGACTGATAAGTCAAGTCTTTCAATCTTCGACTGATAAGTTGAATCTGTAGAACATGTTATAATCCTGACTATTAAGCCAAGCCCTTTATCATATAACACAGACAAATCTTCAGCTTATAAGCTGAACTTTCCCAACCAGGTACACAAATTAACAACCACAGGATTATACAAGTGCGTATCGCACTCCTTCTTATTTGTTTGGAATCCGAGCCAGTCAAGTGCATGTCGCACTCCCTTTCCGTTTGTTTGGCATCTAAGCCAGTCAAGTGCATGTCACACTCCCAGGGTGGCCCAGCCATAGTGGCCCACACTCCACGTGCATAATTCCAATCTCAGCTCATAAGCCGAGTCCTACTGATCCTCAACTCATAAGTCGAGCCTTACAAGCCTTTGATTTATAAGTCCAAGCTTTAGGACCCTCGACTTATAAGTTGAGTCTCTCAAAATCCAATGTAATCTCGACTAATAAGTCAATCCCAACTAACATCCTAACAATCCCCTGGTTTATAAACCGAGCTCACTAATCACAACGGACAATCACCTATTTCATTTATCATACATAGATACAAATATAATGTATTATAATACACTCAACAACATACATAGGCATAATCATAATCATGCGCACTTTAGTGTGCTTAACCAGACATTCACCAACATAATTATAATCATGCTCATTAACAGGGCCAAAGCCTTAATCATGCCTATTTTTAACCATTGGGCTAAGCCCTAATCACACAATCACATACTGGGTGTAGTTTTCTTACCTTCGATCCAAACACAAGTTACTAGCGACGCCCTTTGACTACAATTCCAGATCCGAGCCCTTAGCAATGACCTAGTCACAACCATAATAAAGAATTCCATCAACATCGAGTGATTAAAGGCTTTCAGACCGAGTCCTAGCCTCCGGGACATCAAATTCCACCCAACACAGAAGTAGAATCGATCCTGAGCCCAAAAGGTTAAGTTCCCGACCTAAAAACACTCCTAGGGCCAAAAATCCCCTTAAGGGCTGCGACCCTAAGGACCTATGCCGCGGCCCACCTCTAAATCAGAGGCTCGACCTCCCTGGAAAACCACACATGCGTTGCGGCGCTCCCCTGAGGTGCCGCGACCCACCTCTGCCTCCGAGACCTCCTGGCTCCTTCTTGCTCCATAGGACCACGACACACCAAGAACAAGGTCGCGACCTAGCCCTTCGAACCCAGATTTTCTGGGTTTTTTTTTAGTCGAACCCAACCAGAAACAACCTAATTTTACCCCAAATCTTCCAACTCAATTCCCATAATTAACACAACCCTTTCCAGCAACAAAACCCAACTAATTACCGAATTAAAACTCATCAATAATCTCAAAACCCATCCTCCCAACTATCAAGCAAGAAAAACACCATAACTCTCAATGAATTAACAGGACCAACATAAGAACTTCAATTTAGAACCCTTACCTCAACTGTGTGGCCCAAGTTTTAATCTGCTCTCAACAATTCCCTGGTTTCAAGTGTAATGCTCTGGGTAACCAAGATCGTTACACTGTGTGTTTAAAATAGTGCAAGACCTGCTAATCAAGTCATTTAAAAAAAATGTGAATCTAACATCATTAACTTGGGTTATGAATAAAAGATTTTGGTCGTAAACAGGTTATTTTATTAAAAATGACAGTTTTGCACACAGAATCTCAAAACAGGGTTTAAATGACATATTTACAAAAATTTCAGAAGTTATAAACAACAATCAGGCCACTCTAATGGCAAAATACACATTTTATGTTTCCGTCCCTGTACAATCCCTCGACCGTGGTGGCCGAGCAGCTGACAATGTACACCTCGCCCCCAGAGCTCTCCAACTCATGGTTGAATCTACATACCCTTGCCTTTACCTGCACCACGTAGCACCCGTGAGTCGAGGCCCAGCAAGAAAACATAACAGCATGGCATGATCAATATCAATAACCAAATATCTCACAATGCATAACCAAGAATTCAACAATTCATAACATTCACCTATTCAATGATATCAATCGACAATTTAACAATTTGTCAAGTAAAATATAGATCTGATCTAGGGTTTACCTGCACCACGTAGCACCCGTGAGTCGAGCTCTCCAGATCTGACCCTTGTATTTTAATAAACTTATACCTGACACTGTAAAATCTAGCTAAGACTTTGCCTTCAATTCTTTCCATCTGGGGTTTACTTAACTGTCTTTCTTTGATCCTTTATGAGATAATAATTCCAAGTATCAAACTGGCTACCTAGCCCACTAGAAACTCCATTCTAGTTCTAGTCGGATCCTTAACCAACATCATGCATAAACAATCACTTTTTCTTGTCACTGAGGTATCATAGCAACTCACAAACTTATTATGACCGTTAAAAGGCGTAGAACTCAACCTGAAATGCATGTACCACCATGTCACCTAAGAAAACCTCTACTCCTAAGGCGTTCCTTAACCTTGGCAAAGTTCCAACCAGAATACATCACTACACCGTCGATCAAGACAATAACAAATCCAATTAAGATAATCTTTGAATACTCTGTTCACCTATTTCACAAAAACAATTTGGCATTGACCAAATCCTCAACACATGACTCAACATCCTCAGTGCCCTTATCTAATATAATAACAATCTTCTGCCTATCATTTTCCCTGATCTCTAGCTGGTAATAACCAGATCAAATATCCCTAACTGTCCCTGATCTCTAGATGGTAATAACCAGATCAAAGATCCTTAACTGTCCCTGATCTCTAGCTGGTAATAACCAGATCAAAGATCCACCTTGAAGAACATTATCCTATTCAACAACTGAGCATTTAATTCTTACAGCTTTGTTGAAACCGTTCAATACAGCGTCTCAGATCTAATTCCATCCCTGACACCAATCTAATCACCATTCCATCTCTTTATGCAGATGAACTCCTTGACAAATTCCTTGGAAAGTTATCCGGAAACTCACAAACTAATCCAGTCTGTCTTTGTCCCACTAGTACAACTTAAGTAGTGTCCATCACACTAGCTAAGGTTCTAACCATCCCCGTTCAGTAGATCTCCCACTCTAAATACAAGTGCTAACTACTGGAGGGGTTTCTCCCTTTTAAACTCAAGAGCAATTGTTCCTTCCTTACAATCCATCACTGTTCCCATACTTGACTAACCCTTCCATATTCAAAATCCTTACGTTGTAACTGTCTTCGAAGATACTTTAAGTAGTAGCTGATATGTTCACCGGTCTTAATGTGCTTCTGATCAAATTTCTTCATACTTGATCTCTTTCCTTCCTATAATATAACCCTGGAGTACCCTTGAGAAACGAAGTTAATACCTTCTCAAACCTTACCTCTGACCCTGGTGCTTTAGTCGTAATATCATCATTGTAGTAGTCGCTCACGTTCTGATTCTAGCTGGGGAGTAGTTCAACACATCGCTAATGAACCTGAATGTAACCCATTCATGTCGTTTCTTTATTCTTCGCTTGTCGGACTTATCCATGTCATTGAAGTATAAAACGATTAGGAACCTTTACTATTAATACACCACACCTCACTCGGTACAAGTAATAATTCTTGAAATGTCTCTTTCCTTGATCCTTATCTAGTAATAACCAGACCGATGATCAACTCTTGAAGACATTGTCCTGTCTTGTAACGGGGCATTTAAACCCTTCATCTCTAGCAGGCGATATCAACGAGTCCCATCATACAATGCTCCATCCAATCCATTTCTAAGTCACATACTTCTTCAGGTGAATCAATAATTCCTTAAGCCAAACTAATATCATTCTTTATAACGTCCCTGATACCAAATCCATCCATTCCTAAGTTCCAAACCGTATCCAACAACTTCTTGCATACTCAGCTACATCCTTACTCACCAATTTAATTTCCCTTCAGGCTAATCACTGTACTTTGAGAGATGTCCTCGACTGTCCAGGGTTGTTCCTTATGTAACACATTATCTTTCCCTCAAGCCCATAACAAAGCTCTCATTTTACAAGTTCAACCACTTCCCTATGAACCCCCTTTTCTACTCTTATTCCAATTCTTCCATATAGAGCTGCTAACCCTTTCTCAACAAGTACTCATATCTCAAGCCCTTCATATAACAACTTTGTGATATGTACTTCATATCTAAATCTTTCCCGGTGACACGCAACACTGAACTCTTCAAGCTTGTTATCTAACCAAAAACAAAGACTATCAAATCCACTAGTCACTTCCGAGTAACTAGCCTTGAGCTCTGAATGTACAAGGCATCCCAGTCTTCCCTTCTCTACCCCTGAGAAATCCGCCCCAGCGTACAAAATCATCCCATATAGAGAACATGCCCCTACCTGGCATCTTTCCAGGTAGTATCTTCGGCTTCTAATGCATACTAAATGACATCATTAGGCCTCATCCCTGTCTTGATGCCCAACCTGTAAACTGGACCTCCTTCCTGTCAAAACCAAGAGCCATAGAACCATCAAAGGTTCTTCTTTTCTGGTATCCAAGTATCCATCCTTACTATATCCCACGAATAAGAATATCATCACCTTATATGTTAAATAACATGGCCTTGACCCTCCAACTCATTTCAGAGTTTAGTCCATAAATGAATCATCATCTACAGGCTACATCAATTTGTAGCATAATCCAAAGTGGATTGACCAACCCACCAAACTCGTTGACATACACTGTCGCTATCTTACCACTTTCGACATCCTTCTGCCACAAATACTTAATAAAACTACTCTGCCTCAATTTGTCCTCCTCATATTATAATGAATGGGATTAGCTATACCCATTTACTAACCAATTCCTGAACAAACCCAAACTTTCCTCAAAACTAGAGGATATTGCTTTCAAAGCCTTCCATACAATAATCCCTATATGTTTCCCCCTCGAGCCAAACCAACACTGGTGCCCAACACGGTCATGGTATACAAAGCAGCTTGTTCTCCCCCAGTAACCTGCTACAAAAACTCAGGGGCAGATGAAGGATTCCAACCCTGTCTATTATCTGCAACCCTTGCTAAAACAAAACCAAGTTCATTTAACCATTCTAAGCACAGACAATTCTCAATTAATCTGTCTTCACCGACTAAACCCCTCAGCCCTGACGTTTATACCCAAAACCATCCCAAGGGCAGATCCAAATAACCCTAATAATCAAACACACATAAAGCATATGTAATGACCCACTAATCTAGACTCTTGGACCATTATCGAACTATACATACAAATTCTTACTAAAACATACATTTGCGAAAATACCATAATTTATTATAAACTTGTAGAAACAAAGGTTACTTTCATAAAATTAAGTAGGATATGGGTACCCATTGTCTTTAAAACAAAAATAACTTAAAGTGAAAAGAGTTACATAGAAAATGCGGAAAATACATGTAAAACCATAAAAAAGGTAAAATGAGACTACATCCTCGAATCGAATAACGCTCGGCTCCTTGACTCCATTCACCATCGATACACATCCTCTAAGCGTCACGAATCTTACCGCCTCTAAAGCTTATTTCCTGCACATAAACAGAAAGGAATGAGCCTAATGCCCAGCAAGGAAAAATCTAACACATAGTCATACACATCAATTTCATAATAACGTAAAGACATATTATAACACATAATACACTTATTATAATGGCCATTATTACTTGGGATCCCATAGACTAAACAAGCTTATGCCCATGAGATTAGTGGGGTCCTACCAGCTAAATAGGCATATGCCCACAATCTTTTTGGGGTCTTGTTAGTCAAATAGGGCATAAGCCCAAGCCTACAACAAACACATGCATAACAAATTCATAACATATTCATAACATATCATAACATAACACATAAGATAACATAAACATAAACATATAGATTCTAGCCTATTTTCCTTACCAAAGTTACCGGGATATGATGGACTGAGTTTAGGACTTTTGGAACACTCCTAAAACCATAATGAACAAGAGTGAGTCTAAAGAAGGAAAATAGATGAAATGAAAGGGATGGAAAGACTAAACCATTGAAAGTCACACTTACCAAACTTATGTGCTTCAAGAACTTAGATCCCCTAACCAAAATGAAGATTAAGGTTAGAGATTGAGTAGAAGACTATGAGGAAGAAAATAACATAATACAGAAATGAACTAGAGTTTTGGTTACCTCAAAGACTTGTAAGATAGACCTGCACCACAACCGAAATACTATAGAATCTCACTTCCCAAAGTGTTTGATAAGCTTATGATGTTTAAGCTTATGATTTCCCAAACCAGGTGTTTACACTCTCATACTCACTTAGCACTAGCAGCTTATGAACTTAGAGTAAAAGGTGAATAATGGCTGGGTACTAGGTCCTATTTATAGAGTTTGGGATTGAAAGTATCTTGATTTTACTTGAATAAAAATAATGGCTTTTTAGGTGAAAATCATTTGAATAATCGTTCAGCAGAGGCTGAAGACTCGTTCAAAAGATGCTGGACTGTTGAAGGAGTTTGAATGGCTGAAAGGAAATGAATTCAAAAGAGTTTGAATTTATGCTGGAGGAGGCGATATATCGCCCCCTGTAGGCGATATATCGCCTGGGCCAGTATGCCCGAGGCGACCGTGCATCCTTTCGTGTTTTTCGTATCTACGTGCTGCGATATATCGCCCCCTATAGCTGCGATATATCGGCACACGCTGAATAATTAAACACGAAATTACACATTTTTAGCTAAGTTTGAATGGAGTAAACAGCCTTGACTATGCCCTCAACGTATTCAAAGCTGCTGACTAACCTTATATCATTCAAACTTTACCCTTATTTAATTTAATCCTCAAAAATACTTAATCCTTAATTACCATTCATAACATGTGCTTAAAATCCTATTGGTTGATATTTAAACCTTATAATATAACAAATACTATCCTTAATATCAGTCATATAATCAAACCTTAGGTTATACTTAATATTCTTAAACTATAGGTTAAACTTAGAAAATCTATAAGTACTACTATGAGTGTCCAAATAATTCCCGGTCTGAACCAAAAATCCACAGTAACAATGATAATACTATACATACTATCATACTACTATCTATCTTAGCTAAGTAAAGTTCTTGGACTCTACAATTCTCCCCTACTAAAAAGAATTTCGTCCTCGAAATTTACTTATCAAATAACTCCGGATACCGGCCTTGCATGTCCTCCTCCAACTCCCACGTTGCCTCGCGTTCAGAACTATTGCTCCATAGGACTTTAACTATAGGAAAGCTCTTGGACCGTAACTGCTTCATCCCCCTATCTAGGATGCTAACCGGTCGTTCCTCGTAACTAAAGTCTTTCTGGAGTGCTATCGTATCGTATTTGAGGACGTGAGATGGGTCTGACACATATTTGCGTAACATTGAGATGTGGAAGACGTTGTGACTATCGGCTAGTGCTGGCGGTAGGGCTAGTCTATACGCAACTGTTCCCACTTTGTCCAATATCTAAAAGGACCTAAGAATCGGGGACTAACCTTGCCTTTCTTCCCGAACCGCTTGACACCCTTCATAGGAGATATCTTCAGGAAGACTTGATCTCCAACTTGGAATTCCACATCGCGTCGCTTGGTATCCGCATAGCTTTTTTGACGGCTTTGAGCAGCAAGCATACGCTGTCTAATAAGCGCTACTGCTTCTTGTGCTTGTCTAACAGCTTTGGGCCCTAGAAGCTGCCTTTCTCCTACCTCGTCCTAGTGCAACGGTGATCGGCACCTTCTTCCATATAGCAACTCATAAGGTGCCATTCCGATCGTCGACTGGTAGCTGTTGTTGTACGAGAACTCGATCAGTGGTAAGTACTTGTTCCATGATCCTCCGAAATCAAGTACACATGCGCGTAGCATATCCTCTAAGATCTGAATCGTACGCTCAGACTGCCCATCTGTCTGAGGATGGAAAGCTGTACTAAGGCTTAACTTAGTACCCATATCTTGCTGTAAGCTTCTCCAAAATCTTGACGTAAATATTGATCCTCTATCTGACACTATCATCTTGGGGATTCCATGCAATCGTACAATCTCCTGGATGTAGATGTCTGCATGTTGGTCTGCCGTATATGAAGTCTTAACAGGCAGAAAGTGAGCCGACTTGGTTAGTCTATCTATGACTATCCAAGCGGAATCATGCTGCTTATTCGTCTTTGGCAAACCCGTTACGAAGTCCATGGCTATATCGTCCCACTTCCATTCCGGTATGCTAAGCGGTTGCAATAATCCTGCAGGCCGCTGATGCTCCGCCTTCACTTGCTGGCATACCAGACACTTAGATACATACTCCGCTATGTCCTTCTTCATCCCTGGCCACCAATAGACTGCCCTGATGTCATGAGTCATCTTGGTAGACCCTGGATGAACTGAGTACGGGGTATTGTGTGCTTCTTCTAGGATTGTCTTCTTAATACTTTGATCGTTTGGCACGCATACCCGATCCTTATATCTCAATAAGCCTTGGCTAGATATTGAATCTGTAGTCTTGCCTTCTCTGACTGCATCCATGTGTGCTGCTAGTGTGTCGTCATGTCCTTGACCAATTCTTATATCTTCTAACAAATTTGATTGGATAGACAGGTTAGCCAGCTTGCCTATAACCACTTCTATTCTGGCACTAATCAGCTCCTGCTGTAGTAGCTTCTCTATCCCGGCTAAAGCTGCTAAATTTCCATAACTTTTCCTACTAAGTGCATCAGAAACTACGTTCGCCTTCCCTGGGTGGTATAGGATTTCGCAGTCGTAATCCTTTACTAACTCTAACCACCTGCGCTGCCTCATGTTGAGCTCCTTCTGCGTAAAGAAGTATTTTAAACTTTTGTGGTCTGTGTAAATCTCGCACCGTTCTCCATAAAGATAATGGTGCCAGATTTTTAACGCAAAGATCACTGCTGCCAACTCCATACCGTGAGTTGGATAGCGTTGTTCATACTCCTTTAACTGACGTGAGGCGTAGGCTATCACCTTGTCGTTTTGCATCAACACGCATCCCAATCCTAGCTTTGATGCATCGCAGTAGACAACGAACTTGTCGTTGGGTGTTGGGACACTAAGTACTGGTGTTGAGCAAAGCTTATCCTTAAGTAACTGGAAGCTTTCTTCACACTTATCGTTCTAGTTAAACTTTTGTTGCTTCCGGGTCAGGTTGGTGAGTGGAGTGGCTATCTTAGAAAAGCCCTCTACAACTTTCTATAATAACCTGCTAGCCCTAAGAAGCTTCTTACTTCTGACGCGTTCTTTGGTCTAGGCCAATCCTTCACGGCCTCTACCTTCGATGGATCTACTGCAACTCCGTCTTTTGATATGATGTGCCCGAGGAACGCCACTTGCGAAAGCCAAAATTCGCACTTCTTGAACTTGGCGTAAAGTTTATGCTCCTTCAATTGCGTCAAAATCAACCTTAAGTGTTCCTCGTGCTTTACTTCGTTTTTGGAGTAAATTAAAATGTCGTCGATGAACACAACGACGAATTTATCCAAGTAGTCTTTGAAGACCCTATTCATTAAGTCCATAAACACGGCTGATGCGTTAGTAAGACCAAAAGACATAACCAAGAACTCGTAATGTCCATAACGAGTCCTAAAGGCTATCTTAAGGAATATCTTCTCCCTTTACCTTGAGCTGATGATACCCGGACCGTAAATCGATCATAGAAAATACAGTCGCGCCTCGGAGTTGATCAAACAAATCATCAATCCGAGGTAGTGGGTATTTTTTCTTAATTGTTACTTTATTTAGCTCACGGTAGTCTATGCACATGCGCATACTTCCGTCCTTCTTCTTCACGAATAGTACCGGAGCTCCCCATGGTGAATGGCTTGGCCTAATGAAACCCAAGTCTAGGAGTTCTTGTAGCTGTGTCTTTAACTCCTTGAGTTCCGTAGGTGCCATCCGGTATGGTGCCTTAGAGATAGGCTCGGTGCCCGGTACTAATTCTATCGTGAAGTCTATTTCTCGATTTGGCGGCAATCCTGGCAAGTCATCGAGAAATACCTCTGGAAATTCTTGTATAACTCGAACATCTCCATCCTTAAGTTGCGCCTCCCTTTCCATGTTCGTGATGCTGGCTAAGAACGCTTGACATCCTTTCTCTATCCTTTGTTGAGCTTTGAGAGATGACACTAACAGGGTGCGTAATCCTGAAGCTTGTCCCATGAAGCATCGTCTCTGGCCGTCAGGAGTCTCGAACATCACCTTCTTGAGTTTGCTGTCGATCATTGTGCCATGCCGTGCTAGCCGATCCATGCCTAGTATGACGTCGAAGTCCTTGATCACTAGCTTTATCAGGTCTCCTTCTAGTTCTATGTCCTCAATCTTGATCGGTATGCCTCGTACTATTCGTGATGATAGAACTACTTTGCCCGAAGGCAACTCGGTTACAAACCTAGTTCTAAATCTTTCACTAGGTTTGTCTAGTTTTTCTATCATTCCTAACAAGATATACGAGTCTACTGCTACCAATCAAGCGATACTAGAACATATACTATCGAGGATAGGATCTGACCTGTAAATCCTTGTTACTAGCATGGGTTCCTCCTTGGGTCAAGGCAAGGACTTTGGTCTGGAACCATTGTTTAATCCCTCTTCTTCTCACTAACATTCCTCTGAATCCTTTTTACTTTTATTGCCGTTTCTAGAACATTGGCATAGGTAGTGGTTCCCAGGTTTGCTAACTTAACCCCTAATTCCATCTTTGGTCTAAGTCCTCTGACGAACTTGGTCAACCTCGTAAAGTCGGTTGGGACCAACTCTGGTGCAAACTTGACTAATCGATTGAACTGACGAGCATATTCTTCTATCATTAGCGATGAATGCCGAGGTGTAATACTTCTTGTGGAACAACTCCTTAAATCTTGTCCATATCATGGTGGTGACATCGTTAGTCTGGTGAGCTAAGTCCCACCATATTTTGGCATCCTTCTTGAGTAATGACGAGACGCAGGATATGCGGTCTGCATTACTGAGATTCATGTGCGTAAGAATTGGCTTCACATTCCTTAGCCACTCTTCTGCCTCAAAGGGGTCTATAGTCCCTTCGAAGTTTGGAGCGTGCTGCTTGCGGAACCTCTCATACACTGACTCCATATTCGGTACTGGATGTGGCACGTAGTTCGTCACTGGCCATCCCCCATATGGACCAACTTGTTGGGGTGCTAGGGCCATTTGTTGTAGCTGCGGCTGCGGTTGCGGCGGAGGCTGAGGCTGAGTCTACGCCTGTTGACGTTGTTGCTGCAAGAGTTCCTCGACTTGTTGTCGCCGTCTAGCGATTTCCGCGATGTTGTCAACTGACGGTGTCGGCACGTTGCGGCTAGTAGTAGCACGCACTCCTCTTCTGCGAACTGGAGGGCATCATTGGTCGTTGGAACAACGTTGGAGGCGTTTCCGTTGGTGCGTGCAGATCTTCGAAGCGACATCTTCACCAAAAGTTCTAACAGTCGAGAACTTGTTAGAACTTACCCTAATAGGCTCTAAGGCAAAAACTTATTCTAAAACAAACATATCTCGGACCTATTTATTATGACTTCTTATGAAAAATTATATAGGTCTTTATTTATTATTAGAGTGGGTTTCTATACTTAGAAAAATAAGTCATCTTTATTTTCTAAGTGTGTTTCTAATCTTCCTATATGACTTAATTCTCAGGCTCGAAACTTATCTTTGTTCCAAAGTTAACCATATTGAGGGAGGGCTGGGATCAGTAAAATCGTTCCCACTACTAAGGCCCCCTAACTCTCAATAAGGAAACCATGTTCATTGATTTGTATCCACCCTCACCGAACTTAGTCATTATTCATTTTATTTATTACTTATTATGATTGCGAAAATAAAATTAAACTCATACATGATGATAAAATAACATGAAATCAATTTGGAAAAAATAATTTTCACTTATTACAATCATAAAATAAAGAAATAAACAAAACAAACAATGAAAAACTAGCTATTCTAAAAATCGGGATCTTCTACATCCGATCCTTCATCTAACATATCATCATCTATCTCCTTATAATCATCATTGTCTTGAGCCTCAAAATTTCCTCGGGGAAGATTCAAGAAGATCCTATGTTGTTGCTCATTAGTGAATTGAAACTCTAAATCATAGGTGAACTTAAGTATGAGAGAATAATATCTTAGGGCTGCTTGTAAGTCATCATCATTATTTATATTCTCCCATATTTCTTCTAAAGTTAAAATTGCTGAAGGAAAATCTTTTAAAAGCCTAATTACTAGGACATATTGTTCTGCAGCTCTCATCATAATTTGCCTAGATTCTTGAAGGTGACCTATCTCATTGTGGAACAAGATCAATCTCGGAGTGATCCTTTCTAGTGCTCCTACGGTGTTTCTTGGCTCCCTTATTCCTTTTAAAGCCTTAATGGCTCGGATATCCTCATTGCTTAAAGCTCCGTTCATTCTTAACTGAAAACATAAACACTAAAGGTGTTAGCTATACACATAAGTAACATAACTAGTAACTTAAACACTAACTTGGCGGTCCGATTCGGAGCTTTGAGCGTGTGTATCGAGGAGAACTTCATGCAAAGGAACCGTTGCTCTGATACCAACTGTAATGACCCACTAATCTAGACTCTTGGACCATTATCGAACTATACATACAAATTCTTACTAAAACATACATTTGCGAAAATACCATAATTTATTATAAACTTGTAGAAACAAAGGTTACTTTCATAAAATTAAGTAGGATATGGGTACCCATTGTCTTTAAAACAAAAATAACTTAAAGTGAAAAGAGTTACATAGAAAATGCGGAAAATACATGTAAAACCATAAAAAAGGTAAAATGAGACTACATCCTCGAATCGAATAACGCTCGGCTCCTTGACTCCATTCACCATCGATACACATCCTCTAAGCGTCACGAATCTTACCGCCTCTAAAGCTTATTTCCTGCACATAAACAGAAAGGAATGAGCCTAATGCCCAGCAAGGAAAAATCTAACACATAGTCATACACATCAATTTCATAATAACGTAAAGACATATCATAACACATAATACACTTATTATAATGGCCATTATTACTTGGGGTCCCATAGACTAAACAAGCTTATGCCCATGAGATTAGTGGGGTCCTACCAGCTAAATAGGCATATGCCCACAATCTTTTTGGGGTCTTGTTAGTCAAATAGGGCATAAGCCCAAGCCTACAACAAACACATGCATAACAAATTCATAACATATTCATAACATATCATAACATAACACATAAGATAACATAAACATAAACATATAGATTCTAGCCTATTTTCCTTACCAAAGTTACCGGGATATGATGGACTGAGTTTAGGACTTTTGGAACACTCCTAAAACCATAATGAACAAGAGTGAGTCTAAAGAAGGAAAATAGATGAAATGAAAGGGATGGAAAGACTAAACCATTGAAAGTCACACTTACCAAACTTATGTGCTTCAAGAACTTAGATCCCCTAACCAAAATGAAGATTAAGGTTAGAGATTGAGTAGAAGACTATGAGGAAGAAAATAACATAATACAGAAATGAACTAGAGTTTTGGTTACCTCAAAGACTTGTAAGATAGATCTACACCACAACCGAAATACTATAGAATCTCACTTCCCAAAGTGTTTGATAAGCTTATGATGTTTAAGCTTATGATTTCCCAAACCAGGTGTTTACACTCTCACACTCACTTAGCACTAGCAGCTTCTGAACTTAGAGTAAAAGGTGAATAATGGCTGGGTACTAGGTCCTATTTATAGAGTTTGGGATTGAAAGTATCTTGATTTTACTTGAATAAAAATAATGGCTTTTTAGGTGAAAATCATTTGAATAATCGTTCAGCAGAGGCTGAAGACTCGTTCAAAAGATGCTGGACTGTTGAAGGAGTTTGAATGGCTGAAAGGAAATAAATTCAAAAGAGTTTGAATTTATGCTAGAGGAGGCGATATATCGCCCCCTGTAGGCGATATATCGCCTGGGCCAGTATGCCCGAGGCGACCGTGCATCCTTTCGTGTTTTTCGTATCTACGTGCTGCGATATATCGCCCCCTATAGCTGCGATATATCGGCACACGCTGAATAATTAAACACGAAATTACACATTTTTAGCTATGTTTGAATGGAGTAAACAGCCTTGACTATGCCCTCAACATATTCAAAGCTGCTGACTGACCTTATATCATTCAAACTTTACCCTTATTTAATTTAATCCTCAAAAATACTTAATCCTTAATTACCATTCATAACATGTGCTTAAAATCCTATTGGTTGATATTTAAACCTTATAATATAACAAATACTATCCTTAATATCAGTCATATAATCAAACCTTAGGTTATACTTAATATTCTTAAACTATAGGTTAAACTTAGAAAATCTATAAGTACTACTATGAGTGTCCAAATAATTCCCGGTCTGAACCAAAAATCCACAGTAACAATGATAATACTATACATACTATCATACTACTATCTATCTTAGCTAAGTAAAGTTCTTGGACTCTACAGCATACCAAGCACCAATATTATGCATAAATTATCAAATTTCATTATCACTAGATGCACTCATACTTACTATGCCTTCCATACCAATACATAGGTATAGCATATAAGTTCAATCTAAACATATAATCACCTAAAATCCATACACCAATCATTATCCAAGTATTCATCCACATGCAAGAGCAATGCTAATCAACATGCCTTAATATCATCACACAGCAGTCAAGGGCCAGGCCCTATCCGTATCTCATGCTCCCTATTAATCATACCAATTAATACACTCATATTCCATTCAAGCACTTAAGCATACAATTTCATGTATTCCATTACCGACCCTTGAGTCGAGCTTGTCTTTAGTGGCGAGTGTACATGTCCAGCTAGTCTTCAGGAACCCATAAACCTAGACCGCTCTGATACCAAGTTATAACGCCCTGGGTAACCAAGACTGTTACATTGTGTGTTTAAAATAGTGCAAGACCTGCTAATCAAGTCATTTAAACAAAATGTGAATCTAACATCATTAACTTGGGTTAGGAATAAAAGATTTTGGTCATAAACATGTTATTTTATTAAAAATGATAGTTTAGCACACGGAATCTCAAAACAGGGTTTAAATGACATATTTATAAAAATTTCAGAAGTTATAAACAACAATCAGGCCACTCTAATGGAAAAATTCACATTTTAGGTTTCCATCCCTGTACAATCCCTCAACTGTGGTGGCCGAGTAGCTGACAATGCACACCTCTCCCCCAGAGCTCTCCAACTCATGGTTGAATCTACATACCCTTGCCTTTACCTGCACCACGTAGCACCCGTGAGCCGAGGCCCAGCAAGAAAACATAACAACATGGCATGATCAATATCAATAACCAAATATCTCACAATGCATAACCAAGAATTCAGCAATTCATAACATTCACCTATTCAATGATATCAGTCGACAATTTACCAATTTGTCATCTAGATAATCAACATATCATATTTATCAGATTGCAACAACAATGAAATGCATAATCAACAGTTTATCTCAATCATTACACAATATTTAGGGTCGGCACCCTTAGACCGCTCCCTCTGTTTAACCCACTGTCTTCGGCTCACTTAGGCCGCCCCCAGTGTAATACCCACTGACTCCGGCCAGCTTAACCGAGCTCAGTGATTAATAAGCTGTCCTCGGCTACCAGTGTCCAAGCCGCGCCATGTGCGCAAATATTATTTACGGCACCCTAGGCCGTTTATCTTATGTCCCATGGCCTAATACCATCTATGACATCATACATATATAGGGAGCTCTTAGTCCCATCACAATCACATAATAATGCATACAAATATAGGGAACACTTAGTCCCAACCTAACCATATAATCAAGTGCAGTTTTCTTACCTCTCGTTCAAGCGAGAAACACTTTACGAATGACCCTCGAGAGCGATCGATCTTTTAATCCCTTAGCAGTCACCTAGTCATAACCAAATATGGAATCCAATTAATGAAAATACCAATAAATGAATCTTACTCTAAACCTCACTCCTGAGACCCCGAATTGTACCCAAACGGTGAGTAGATTCGATCTCGAGCCTTAAGGATTGAAACCCCGAGCCAAAAACCCTTAAAAACACCTAAAATATGCATCTGAGAAAACAGGGTAGCGCTACAGCGCTACCCCCCTAGCGCCCCAGCACTACAACCAGGGACATTTTTCCCTGGCTAGCGCTGTAGCGCTACCCTCTGGGCGCTATAACGCTAGGACCAGGCAGACATGGCCCTGGTTCTTCTTCCTTCGAATTTTCCATTTTCAACCAGTTTCAAAAGCTTCCAAACACCATTTTAAACCCCCAAATGAACCCAAATACCATATATAATAGTCCTAGGCATCATAATCTACCCAAACTTTGCCGAAAACTCCATTGAATTCTCTACTTTCAAACTCAAAATCTCAACTGAACTCAGCAACAAAACAGAGCAGAAAACCAGAGTTCTAGTGGTTAGAATCTTACCTCAAGCTCGGTATGAACTCCTCTTCAATGATGGAACACTACCCTAGATCCTCAACACTTGATTCCCCAGCTTAATTCCTCAAAAGAAGCTTCAAAATTGAAGAAGAAAAAGCAAGAAAATGGCAGTCGGTTGATGAAGGAAGAGATGCTCTGTTTTTCCTACAACCTTCTACTATTTTCCAGCCTAATTATCAATATATATCCTTAAAGGTAAAATGACCTAAATGCCCTCAAGCTTAATTAAAATCCTTAACAGCCACCAAGGGCAAAATCGTCCTTTCGTACCTATCTCGTTAATCATAATTAACACCCTCCAATTCCTGTTATTCCCAATATTCTCAAATACCAATAATTCATATCCTGTTACCCCTTAACTCCCAGCAATGCTCTAATCACCAAATTACCCCTGGGACTCAACCCGGGCCTCGAACTTAACCCTGTTATGACCCAACCGCTAACTAATACTCAATGATCGTCTCATGTCCAAAAGCTCGAACAAATCAACATTATAATGTGGCCTCAATAATAGCTACCAATATACATACAATTTATACAATTATGCCCTCAATGGGCCAAATTACCAAAATGCCCCTATAACAAAATATACCCATATGCATGTATTTATCATCATATAATATATATGATCCACCTAAACATGCATATAATCATATAATAGCACAAATGATCAATTATGGCCCTCCTAGCCTCCTAATCAAGGTCCTAAACCTTATTAGGAAATTTGGGTCGTTACATCAAGCCTCCCTTCCAAGCCAATTCTCTAATTGATTCAACCCACCAAAGCTCCAAGAGGTTAAGTGTATAACGTGAAAGAGAGAAGGAGGAGCTAATAAGATTCTTTTATTTTCCTTATGTTTCCTAACCCATCTAAGGGGTTCCCAGCCAACCAAGTCCTACACTTGGACAGAAATGACCAAATTGACCCTTTGCCCTTAGCCTATTCATCAAATGTTCTCTAGGGCAATTTTGTCCTTTGTCTCATACCCCGCTGCTCACAATTTACGTCCTATAATTCCCATTACTTCCAATATTCTCAAATGATTACCAAATAATTTTCCATTACCCACTAGTTCCTGGTAATGTACTAAATTACCAAAATACCCCCAACCTCACCCCGAGCTGGGTATAAAACCCCGTTGTGACTTTTCTGCTAACTTGCTCATTAGGATCGTCTCGCGTCGAGTAACCCAAATATATCCACATAATAATGTGGTCTCAATCACACAAACACATATTTGCATTTATACCCTGAACGGGTCAAATTACTAAAATACCCTTCTTATAAGAAACGGGCCCACATACACATATTTAATATTTCTAACATGCAATCATAATTATATTATAATATAATTCACATAATAACACAGTTATTGCCTCCCGGCCCCCTAATCCAGGCACAAAGCCACATTAGGAAATTTGAGATGTTACACTGTCAGCCTCACTGGCCGTGGTCACTGACTTTTGTTCAGTGGCCGCGGCCACATGCCATTTTCAAGACAAAAAAGTAATTTTTCCAAAACGTTCTAAATCCTTTCCCACATGATTTTGTAACCTCCAAACACCTATTGGGAGTTAAAAACATGTCTCCAATAGCCATATTTTATCATGGCTTTGTAAAATCCAATCTCAAATGTGTAACATATAATATACACATTATTGGGTAATATTTGGGAGTTACAAATTTGTAACTGATTTTGTAACTCCAAAATATGTCACATTTGGGCACACACGTGTCTAATTTTTGTGACTCTCAATAATATGTTACAAGATGTGACAAATCACATTTTGTCACATTATTTAATCTAACATTATATTATATGAAATAATATGACATACATTCCTTAGCCACCCAAGTGGGGACATGAGGATCGATTTTCCAGGGTTGTTTTCCTAGTTTCCTCACAGAATTGTACTTTATTTGTTTGTGTATTTATTTTTCAATTAAAGTATATAGAAAAGGAATGAATGCGTGTTATATTTCCTTAAAGATACGAAGGCAGTGTAGAAAGTTGTATTTTTTTATTGATTGTAATTGTTTGTACAACATTGCTGAGCTTTTAGCTCACCCCCTTATTTCTCCCTTTCAGATAGACATTAGGTTACTTATGTGGCACGCATGGTGAACTGGGAGTTTCCATGGTTATAATTATGTATGCTGCGGGAAGCCAGTTGATGGGGACGATCCAGAAACACCATAGAATAATGATTAGTCTATTTTTTTGTTTGTTTTATTCTCAAAATCGGTGTGTTGTATTATTTTCTAGGAAATTGCACAAAGACATTTTGTTTTAATTTTTAAACATTTGGGCCCATACTGCATTATTTTAATAAGGCCCCACAGAACTTTTGGACTATTATTGGTATTTTTCTATATAAGTATAAAAATGTTATTTTTGCAAAATTAGACAAATTAGGGCGTTTTACATCCTTATTGTCAATATTAGCAACTACAATCATGCATCAAAGTAAAAAGTTTACACAATACCTAATTTATATATTAAAATTGCATCACATAATGAAACGAAAAAAAAATATAAGCACATAAAGTAACTTACTAATACATATAAAAATTCATTGAACATAAAGAAAGATTAGAAAAAAAATTCAAAAAAATTCAGAAGGTACCATTAAACAACCAACATAAACAGTTGACTATGAACGAATGATCAAGACAACTCACCCAGCATCACAAAATGAAAAAGAAAAAAAAGTTTATAAACATATAAAGTTACTAGTAAATATAAAAGTTCATTGAACACATAGAAAAATTAGAACAATATGTATATATTATTCGGAGAGAAGATCATCCAACATTTACCACCGAATCCTCCCCATAAATTATTGATTATATACATCTTTTTATTTAGTAGTCTTTATTGTGTACAACTATATTTTTGCTCATATCACTGTATATATTTGTGTATAAATATGAAGAGATAATATCAATAACAGTAAGCTGCACATAATTCATTCTAGTCTCCATATGGTACCAGAGCCATAATCTCCATCGAGTCTCATACGATCCTAAGCATCTCCTTTCTTCTTAACCATGACAACAGAAAAAAGCAACCAATCAATTGTTACTATCCCTTCTAATCACAATAATCTTATTGCCTTCAATTCAACACAATTTCCTGTCAAGTTGACCTCTGCAAATTACCCTTCATGGAAGGCTCAATTTGACTCATTGCTTTTTGGTTATGACCTGTGTACGCCCTAATTTTCCAACGGGCTAATAGCGAGCTGAGATACGGCCTAAACTATATCAGCCACATGGATCCCCCATGACCGGAGCTGTTGTCGTCAGGTCCTACCCCGTTAGCTCGCGGTATCCAAGGGTTCACCAATGATTACTTAAGGACTGAGTCTGGATTCTGAAGGCCACAGGTCGAGGGAAGCATCCAGCTCGTGGGGCGAGCTAGAGTTGGAGGCTGTGACCTTTTGTAAAGTCAACCACGCAAGGTAAACGTGCATATATCCGATATCACGTGTCTGATATATCCCTGACTTCTCGAACACGCAGCATGAACGTGCGTATTCAGACACCCACGACTGGGTTGGGCCGTGCGGCCCATTATCCCCCTTACCTATTGATTAGACCACACTTCATGTGTCAGGTTTTAGGAATTAATCATGAATGTCACAGAGTTGACATGATAGGTAAGAAGGTCACGGGATGACCTTCTTACCAACTCCCAGGTGCCCTCTCCTATAAATATGGAGACCCTGGGACTTGCAAAGGGTTGGATTCTATTGTGTAAGGAAATACCTTGTAAGAGAATACCAAGCATATATCAATAATAATGACTGGTGGAGTAGAATGATTTTAACCTTTGAACCACCTAAAAAACGTAATTGTGTCACCAGTCCATCTCAAAAAGATCATCCATTTGTTTCGATTCATAGTTAAGCACTAATCCCTTCCTCTTATTTTCTTAATTACCTGTTGGCGAAGAACCGCGTCAACAGTTTGGTGCTTTCATTGAGAACAAGTTAGATTGGTGCTATCGCAAACATCCAACTATGGTGACCACTCGATCAAGACACGGTAACGAGACGGAACAACATGATGGGCAGGAGGCTCATCATATCGCCATCCCCAGTGAACAAATTCCTGAAGTTCAGCAGCGGCCGGGCAAGCAGCCGGTTGGCCAGGATGACACTGGAAGTTTGGCGCCTCGGCCACCTAATCCAAACCCAGATTTTTACACTGCGGTAGAGATGGAGAATGCTCAGCTGAGGAGCCAACTAGCAAAAGCTAATCAGCAGATCAAGGAGGTGTTGGCCCGACTACCCCCTCTTACAACCGACGCTAACGTCAGAAAGAGGCAAGGCGAGACTCATAAGTCCCGCCGGGGTAATCGGTCCAGGCCTCGTTCAGACTGCCGGCATCCAACTCTATTCCCTCATCGCACCGTCAAGAGGCAAACTTTGAAGAAATGCCTAGAGCCGAATAGCAGTATAGCCGCTCGGTCCGAACTTCAACTCCCAGTTCACAACCAGCCTCGAGCACGCCCAGGAGAGCTCGAGGGAATTCCAGAAGGAGATCCGGGGAGGGCTCACAACATCAGCCTGTCCCCACCAGCCGTCCTACGCCTCGTCCAAATCGCCAGGCGCGGGACCCGCAGGTTGGCAGGCCGAAAGGCCCCCACCTAACTTGATCCGCCCTGACAGAACCAGGATTGCATCTCCGGTCATGCATCCTCCCTCTCCAATAAGATATATGTCTCCTCCTCGACCCATCCGAGATATTCCAGCTTATGGAAGCAGCAGGAGAAACCCGCCGTCCGCAGGACCTTCCCGACGTAGCAGGGCGCCGAGAGAGAGCCCGGATCCTCACCCCCAAAGGCGGACTCCGAGCTTCTCTAACAGGAGCTACTGGACCGGCAGTCGCCGGAGTGACCTTTCTGGCGGAGACCTGCGCCAACATTTAAGCTCGGCACAAAGTCCTCAAACCACCCAGGGGGCGACCTGCGAGATCGCCTTAACTCTCATAGAGGGGAACCAGTAGGAGGTGGTAGCCATGCTCGCTCAGGGGGAGACCTGTCCGAGGTGCGTAACGGTGGGAATGCCCCAAATAACCTATCACAAGATAGGAGGGGCAATAACCCACCAAACGTACACATTGGATCCGGAGCTGTTGAGCAGCCCCGGAATAACCAAGGAAATCAGGACAAAACCCTCGAGCGCCTTGCTCAGATGGATGAGCTAATGAGGAAGCTCCTGTCGGAGAAAGAGAAAGACGAGTACGATTCGGGGGACGAGCTGGAACTCTTCGCCCCCAGCATAGCAGCAATGGCTTAGCCACCCGGTTTCCGTATGCCGCACCTGTCCAAATTCAACGAAGATGGAAACCCGTCGGATCATCTGGGGATGTTCAACACCCTGATGATGGCCCACAACATTGGCCCTGAGCTGAGATGTCTGATATTTCCCTCCACACTGACTGGACCAGCGAGGCAGTGGTTTAAACAAAGCAAAAGACAATCAATCAGCTCCTGGAAAACTTTCTCTGTTGACTTCAAAAGGGCATTTCGAGCCTCCTGAGCTGCCCGCGTAAAGGCCGACTCTCTGGCTAATGTGAGGCAGCAGCCCGACGAGCCTCTGAAGGCTTACCTGAGCAGGTTCGCGAATGTCGCTGCTCGGGCCAGAGACGCAAATGACAGCTCCAAGCTCATGGCCTTGAGGACTGGAATCCTCGTCGGAGGGGGACTCTGGAAAGAAATACAAATGAAGGGAGTTAGCTCAGTGAACGAGTTCCTAAATAGGGCCCAGGAATGGATCAACTTGGAGGAGGCCGAAGCCTCAGCTGCAGGAACCAGCCAGGTCCCTAAGCAGCCCGCTGGAGTGGGAACGGAGGTCGTGACTGCGACCCAGAACGTTACACAGAATAACCAGTTCGGCGGAGGCAAAAGAAAGGGGAGCGGCGAGGGCAGCCAGTACGGCCCAAAGAAGAATAAGTCCATAGATAAATTTAAGCCGGTCTATGCGACTTATACAGAGCTCACCCACTCTAGGGAGAACATCTTCCTGGCGAATTCTGCTTGACTCCCCTGGAAGAAACCGGAGCCGTTAAAGCACCAGAAGGGGAAAAGGGACACCTCCAAGTTTTTCCGTTTTCACAACGATGTTGGCCACAATACTGATGATTGTAGGCATTTGAAAGATGAGATCAAAACTCTCATCAGAGCCAGCCCCTTGGTTCAATACGCGCAGAACAGGGTTCCGAAAAGTCGACCTGCTCCGGAAGTCCAGATCAGTCAGCCCGGGTCTCGGGTGGATCAAGACGTCCCTCCTCTAGTGATAGGAGGAGAGATATCCAGAATCTCGGGAGGTCCAAATTTAGCTGGCGCGAGCAGGGGCGCTTAGAAAAGATACGTAAACGAACTCAAGGCGCATAACGGAGTAGAGTTCGTCCCGGAGCAGCGTCTCCCAAAGTAGCAGTGATTGGAGAAGCAACCAATCATTTTTACAGAAGAAGATGTTGGCCATGTTCAGTTCCCTCATAACGACCCTCTGGTCGTAGCAGTGCAGCTTGCTAATCGGAGGGTTAGGAGGGTGCTAATCGATAATGGGAGCTCGGTAAACCTTCTATTCCGGTCCACGCTGGAGAAGATGGGTTTGGCTGTCGCCGAGCTGAAGGCGACCTCCATGATGCTGTATGGTTTTTCGGGAGAAGGATCAGCGACCATAGGGACTATCGAGCTGGTGATCACCTTAGGAGAAGGGCCTCGGACAGTCTCTAAACTCCTCAAGTTCGTGGTCATCGACTGCCCCGCTGTGTATAATGCTATTTTGGGCTGACCCACACTTATAGCTTTTGAGGCCATCACTTCCATTCGCCACCTCGCGCTGAAATTCCCTTCTTCCACGGGGATATGCAGGGTTCATGGTGATCAGCTCGCTGCCAGGGAATGCTAAAACATTTCCATGAAGGGAAAATCGAAACCCGGGCAGCTAGCAATGGCCATCCAAGGTGGAGGAGAGGAATCTCAGGAACCTTTATCTGATCCTGAGATTGAAAAACCTCAGAGCGCCGAAGGGGAAAATATCATCGTAAGTGAGGATATTGACCCCCGAATAGGCGAGGACAGGTCTGAGCTCCAGGCCATCGAGGAGCTCGAGGAAGTAAGCATCGACCCACAAAACACTTCACGAATGGTCAAGCTCGGAAAAAACCTCTGTAACAAGAGGAAAGTGGAGCTGACTAGGTTTCTACAGGATAACCTGGATGTGTTTGCGTGGTCACATGAGGACATGGTGTGAATCAGTCCAAATGTCATCATGCACACCCTTCATCTGGACAAGAGCGTTCCTGCGAAGTCCCAGAAGCAGAGGCGCCTGGGAACAACCCGGGCTGAGGCCTTAGAAGAAGAAGTAGCCTGGCTCAAGAAGTGCGGCTTTATCCGTGAGGCCAAGTTTCCGATTTGGGTCGCCAACCCCGTGCTGGTCCCAAAGCCCAACGGGAAGTGGCGGACTTGCATCGATTTCTTCGACCTGAATAAAGCCTGCCCCAAAGATTGTTTTCCCTTGCCAAGGATCGACCAATTGGTGGATGCCACAGCGGGGCATGAGCTCATGTCCTTTATGGACGCGTACTCAGGCTACAATCAGATCGCCATGAATCCAGCAGACCAGGAGCACACCAGCTTCATGACCCCGACTAACGTCTATTGTTACAAGGTCATGCCATTCGGGCTGAAGAACGCCGGCGCTACATACCAGAGGTTAGTAAATAGAATGTTCGCCAACCAGATAGAATGTACGTTGATGACATGCTTGTTAAGTCAAAGACTGCCGATAACCATGTTTCTGACCTGGAGGAGTGCTTCAAGATACTACGGGAGTATTGCATGAGGCTTAACCCACAGAAATGCACTTTTGGAGTCGCATCTGGAAAATTCCTGGGTTTCATCGTCAATACCCGAGGAATTGAGGCAAACCCCGACAAGATCAGGTCATTGCTCGAGCTTCCCTCACCTAGGTCGCGCAAAGACGTCCAAGGCCTGACAGGAAGGGTGGCAGCCCTAAATCGGTTTATTTCAAAATCCACCGATAAGTGCCTGCCATTCTACAACCTGCTCCGAGGAAATAAGAAGTTCGAATGGACAGAAGAGTGCGAAAGCGCTTTCCTCGACCTGAAGGCACATCTGGCCGAGCTGCCCGTATTATCCAAACCAAAAGCAGGAGAGCCTCTTTTTCTCTACCTAGCTGTCACAGAGGATGCAGCTAGTGCCGTATTAGTCCGAGAAGAAGACCGGGTTCAGAAACCTGTCTATTACATCAGCACGAGACTTCTCGGAGCTGAATCCTGATACCCATTGATGGAAAAATTGGTGTTCTGCCTTATCACGGCCTCCCGAAAGCTCAGGCCGTACTTCCAGTCCCACTCAATACACATCATGACCGATCAGCCTTTAAGGCAGGTTTTGCAAAAACCTGAGGCATCGGGACGCCTGTTAAAGTGGGCTATCGAGCTCAGTCAGTTTGAGATTCTGTACACCCCGTGAATTGCTATAAAAAGTCAGGCCCTGGCCGATTTTGTGGCAGAGTGCACAGGGTTCCGGGAGGATCCTGCAGAAGACTCACCTCAGGTCACCTCGGCCCAGGCGTCGTGGAAGATCTTCGTGGATGGCTCATCCAATGAGAACGGCTCCGGGGCTGGAATCATTCTGATATCCCCTGAGGGACATAGATTCCACTCGGCATTGAGATTCGGATTCAAGGCCTCCAACAACGAGGCCGAATACGAAGCTCTGTTGGCCGGGCTAAGAATAGCCCAGGAGCTGAAGGCGAGCTCCGTCCAGTGCTTCAGTGACTCCCAGCTCGTGGTAAACCAGGTTCTGGGCGAATATCAAGCACGAGGACCCAAGATGGCAGCCTACCTGGCAAAGGTAAAAGTTGAGCTGTCCGCATTTGGGCGAGGCTCACTCGAGCAGATACCTCGGGAGCAGAACGCTAACGCAGACGCTCTTGCCAAGCTTGCCACCTCCGGGGAGACGGAGGCTTTGGGGTTAGTGCCGGTAGAATTCTTGGAGAAACCAAGTATAGAAGAAGTCAGGGCGGAGGTCGAGATGATCGATGCCAGGCCGACCTGGATGACCCCCATCCTTGAGTATCTCATCGAGGGGAAGCTACCTGAAGGGCGTAATGATGCGCGTCAAGTAATGTACCAGGCCCCAAGGTTTACGGTGGTAGATGGGGTGCTATACCGGCGTGGGCACTCCCTACCTCTCCTACGATGTGTTCTTCCAGGCGAAGCAAAGGCCATCCTGCAGGAGGTTCATGAGGGTTTTTGTGGGGATCACACTAGGGGGCAAAGCTTGGCCCTAAAGGTCTTAAGGCAAGGATATTACTGGCCCACTCTGTCCAAGGACTCGATCTCGTATGTCAAGAAGTGCGACAAGTGCCAGCGATTCGCCACAGTTGCCCGAGCTCCCCCAGTCGAGCTGAAGATGATCTCTTCCCCATGGCCATTTGCGGTCTGGGGGATCGACTTGGTTGGCTCCCTCCCTACTGGAAAAGGCGGAGTCCGCTACGCTGTGGTGGCCATCGACTACTTTACGAAGTGGGCTGAGGTAGAACCTTTGGCGACAATAACTTCCAAAAAAGTCCTCGACTTCGTGGTTAAGAGCATTATCTGCCGATTCGGGCTGCCCAAGAAATTTGTTTCCGACAATGGGACTCAGTTCGACAGCGACCTATTCACTGAGTTTTGTGAAATGTACGGAATTGTGAAAAGCTTCTCCTCCGTGGCCTATCCTCAGGCGAATGTCCAGGTCGAGGCCGTCAATAAGACCCTAAAGGCGAGCCTCAAGAAGATACTAGACGAAGCCACGGGGGTCTGGCCAGAACAGCTCCCAGGTTCTGTGGGCATACCAGACCTCGCATCGGACTCCTACGGGTCATACTCCTTTCTCCCTGACTTTTGGGAGTGAGGCGGTCCTCCCCGTGGAGATTAAGGTACCTTCACATAGAGTCTAGGCATACGACCAGGACCGCAACCACGAGCTACTTTGCGCTTCCCTTGATTTGGTTGATGAAAGATGAGAAGATTCGCAACTCCAGCTCGCACATTACCAGCAAAAAATCACTCGTTATTTCAACTCAAAAGTCAAAAAGCGAGCCTTTAGCATTGGCGACCTGATCCTCAGGAGGATTTTCCTAGCCGGTAAAGATCCGAAAGATGGAGTATTGGGACCGAATTGGGAAGGGCCATATCAAATCATCGAGGTCATTAAGGAAGGAACTTATAAATTAGCTCGGCTCGATGGAGGGGCAGTCCCACGAACTTGGAACGCCATCCATTTGAAGAGATATTATCAATGACACCTTTGTAAGGCCTAAAAGGCCATTTTTTATGTATTAAGCAATGAGAATTAACTTTTCGTTTATGATTGTACATGTTTACAAGTGTAATCTAAAGTAACCACGAAAGACCCTTTCCTAGTTACTTGGGGGGCATATGGTGCCTGGATATAACCAGGTCGCCTTAAAGACTTAGAAGTTAATTCAAATTGATTGACCGTTGCTTTTCTTAAAAAGAGCGAGATATTGATAAAGGATTAACGCGAACTAAGCCCTACCCCGGATATAACCAGGTTATAAAACTTAGAAGTTAATTTAAATCGATTGATCGTTGTTTTTCTTAAAGAGCACGAGATATTGATAAAAATTAACGCGAACTAAGTTTTCAAACTAAGTTCCTGGACATAACCAGGTCATAAAACTTAGAAGTTAATTTAAATCGATTGATCGTTGTTTTTCTTAAAGAGCACGAGATATTAATAAAAATTAACGCAAACTAAGTTTTCAAACTAAGTTCTTGGACATAACCAGGTCATAAAACTTAGACGTTAATTTAAATTGATTAATCAGTTTTTTTCTTAAAATAGCACAGAATATTAGTCAAAAATTAACACGAACTAAGTTTTTCAAAGTAGTAACTAAAATGCATAAAGGCAAAAGGAAGTAAAACAATTAAAAAAAAATGGATAAAACCAATTGTCTCGAGGTGGAAAAACCTCATGCAAAGTTACAAAAAAAAAATGAGAATATTAAAGAGTGGGTGCAAAATGGAAAGGCCCTAGGCTCCACCAGTCGGCCCCGTGGAAGTCGCCGTCTCGCCCTCCTGCTCGGTCGGTACGAAGGCTTTCCCGGTCTCAAAAGGTGCCTCTTTCTGGAGGCGAGCTTTAAACCCCTCCAGCAAGGGCTCCCAGACGTCCGCTCCCAAGAAGGAGAAATCACCGTCCGAGTTGTAGACCCAGCAGTGGTAGAGCATGTCCTCCATGGCGGTGTTGGAAGCTACCTTCTCCGTCTCCAAGGCGGCCTTAGCCTCCTCGCCCCCAGCCTTCGCAGAGTCTAGCTCGACCAGCGCGGCGGCAAGGGCGGCTTTGGTAGCCTCGACCTCTTGAAGCTTGGGACGGGCTTCTTCCAGCTCAGCCTGTACGACCGTTAGGGCATCCTTGGCTTCCTTTACCTTCTGTTGGGCCATCTGCAAGGAAGTCTGATGGGCGGCCAAGGCCACCTGATGCTCGCCCCTCATATCCTCGAGCTGGGCCTTGGCTCTGGCTATGCTCCGGTGAAGGGCCACGACGCTCTGCAAAAACAGAGGCAACTGCCTTAGAAAAAAAAAGAGAGAGGAAAAATAGGGCAAGGCATGATAATAAAAAATAAGGGTAAAGTGAGCTTACCGTTAGGGCCATTTCCAATGAAGATTCCATTACGCCCACCGGGCACCTTGTTTTGATGGCCCGCAACTCTCTCTCATTGAAGCGGTAGAAGTGGTTGACAGCGTAGCTCGCCGTCTCATACACCGTCCCCCGAAAGAAATCTGGAATCTTCTCCAGATCCTAGGGGTCCACCGGGATACGTACCTCGGGGGCACAGTTGCCGAGGCCCCGAGCTCCGCCCCTGTGTCCCGGACAAAGGCCGGAGCTCGCGGAGGGGGTGGCGGCATGTTCTCCACTACAGCAAGAGGTGTAGTTTCCTCGGCCTGAGCAGCTGGGGTCTGCTTTTTCCCCTTTGCAGGGGACTTGGTTGGGGTCCCAGCAGCTTTCTTTGCCACCCGGAGCTTCTTCATTTTGGGACCAGAGGCCCCAGCTGAGGGGTTCCCTTCGGTGAACATAGCTCGCAGATTTTTTCCCCCGGGCTGAGACATCTCCTCTGGCAATGCAAAGACAACATCAATATGTCAGTAAGCAGTCATGCAAAAACAAAAACAAGGGGGAAAAAGGCAAAACTCAAGTATATATATATATATACTAAAAGGAATCCTACCCCCCGAGCTAGAAGAGGAATCTATGGTCACGACCATCGGCCCCAGAGCTTCTGCGGGGGAATCTAAGACAATTACTTCCCGAGCTAGCGCGAGTTCTGGATCCGAGGCTGCCTCAGGACTAGACTATTCTACGTATTTCCTAAGACCCGGAGCTACGACACCCTCCCGAAGTGATGGCTATGACCGAAGGTTGGTCCCATACTCCTCGAATAGGACCGACCTAAAGGCTAGGGTGTTGTCTACAACTATGGTACCCCTAGGGCGGCTACTTTCGTAATCCAACACGAGCTGGTCGACGTAGTGGAGCAGGGTTACATCAAAGTCTGGGTCACTTCGATGGCATTGGAAGAGCTGCTTGGGATTGAACCTAGCTAGCCGGGGGTCTGGAGTGGCCCTATCTAAGTTCCTAAACATATATAGGTTACCTTGGCTGGAGGGACCTGCAGCTGCTTCGGACCGGATCCTCTCCTCGTCCGTTCTTTGGGCGACCTCTAGCGCCCGCTTCCTCGTCCTCACGAGGGGCACCTCGTCCTCCTCATCCTCATCCCCCGCGGCCTCCTCCACCAGGATAGGCCTCATCTCGCGAGCTGGGGGAGGCACCCGGGGCCTCCTCAGATTCAGAGTCTGGCCTGGGGAGATCAGCTTGCAGGCCAGCATCGTCTCGTTTGTCACGAGCTGGCGATAGTCCTTTTCACTGGGGGGCAAGCCCGCCAGTATCTCATACTGGCGCCCAAGGATCACAGACTTCTCTGTCCTTGCGAAGATAGCTGCAGAATTATTCTAAGTCAGAAATGGATACAGGGGGGAGCTAACCGATACTTAAATTACGAGCTAGAGATGAAAGGTACTTACGAGGACGGTTGAAGTAGTGCAGGTCGTAGTTGCGAAACCCCTTGGACATAAAGAACTGGTCTTTGAAGTCGTTGGGGTTGCTGGGCAGCTCGATGACTACAGCCGTATTTGGAAACTGGGTTAAGTAATAGAACCCGTCGCCTCGCCCCCGCTGCTCCGGGCTGGCCTTGAGGCAGAAGAAGTATAAGATATCTGCTGGAGTGGGGACCTCCCACTCCTGTTTCAGGAACAGATATCTCAACCCCGCCAACAAACGATAGGAGTTGGGGGGGAGCTGGAAAGGAGCCAACCTCACGTTGTTGAGGAAGTTGGCGAATTGTTGTTGATTATTTGTTATTCCATGAATTGTTTTTTATTTTTATTGTGTTTTTAGTTTTTTGGGATAGATACATGTTGACGGCAGAAACTCGTCAACAAAATATGGATGGAAAAATCAAAGACTTAATCAATGTCTTTTGAAAGCAAAAGAACTTGTAGAAATTTGAAAGAAGATCGCAGGTGAAGCGTAGAAGAAAAACTCGTATATTACTCTTAGAATAGTATGATATTACAAGGATTTTCCAACCCCTTCATTTGAGGGGTTGAAGCCTATTTATAGATGAGCTCTAATGGCCCCTGATACAAGGTGGTCTTAGGGGACAAGATCGTACATAGGTACATTGTCAGGTAGTGGTGCAGGGCATAGTGGTGCAGAGGGATATGGTGTCGATGTTGGTACACGGTCAGAGGCATACATGTCATGCCCCCACGTCTTGTACGAATTTGTACCTCCACAAATTGTCGGGTACGGATGTCAGATTCATGCATTCTTCGTCCTCAGAGTCGTACACCCTGTACCCTTATGAGTGCCCCATACCTAATGGTTCTTCTTACACCTCTAAGATGCACATCTTCTTCAAGCCTCCTTATATTTCACTATGTGTGGGAAATGTTTTATTAGAAGGCTCGATGAAGAGGTGCCCCGCTAGTGGCGATTCCTCTAGGGGGATAAGTAGGACCTCTTCGGCGAGGCACGAGTCGTATATGAGGAGGCAATAAGTCTTTCGCGTATCTTCGGGCTGTCGAGGTGTGTGGTTTTGCGGTGGCCCTTAAGCATAAGGCAAGGGGCCTTACATAATGAGGCTTATGTCCCTATGGAGAGGAAGGCCTCGCTATGCGAGGCCCTTGTGCCTCGACGGTTGGCTGGGCAATCGAGGCAGGCAGCACGAGGCCCTTGCATGTGGGTAGTTGAGGAAGGCCTCGCTATGCGAGGCCCTTGTGCCTCAACGGATTGGCTACGTGATTGAGGCAGGCGGCATGAGGCCCTTGCGCGTGGGCAATCGAGGAAGGCCTCGCTATGTGAGGCCCTTGTGCCTCGGCAGATTGGCTGGGCGATCGAGGCAGGCGGCACGAGGCCCTTGCATGTGGGCAGACAAGGAAGGCCGCGCTATGCGAGGTCCTTGTGCCTCGACGGACTGGCTAGACGATCGAGGTAGGCAACACGAGGCCCTTGTGCATGGGCAGTCGAGGAAGGCCTCGCTATGTGAGGCCCTTGTGCCTCGGTGGATTGGCTAGGTAGTCAAGGCAGACAAGAGTCGGCCTTGCGCATGGGCGGTCGAGGCAGGCCTCGCTATGCAAGGCTCTTGTGCCTCGACGGGTGGACAAGTCATTCATTATTCCCGAGGAACCTTGACGTCTTGGGAGATCATTCTTAGGGTGTTGCATAAGAGACCTTCTCATATTGAGGTATATCCTTGTGACTTGGCATGGGGTGCTCAAAGGGACAATTTCGCGTATTCACAATACATTCTACTGATATTAAGTCATAATTGTTGATGACTAGTTATTGTTTTTGAATAATTGTTTTTTTTTAAATGATAGCTTATTATATAAGGTTGTGCTAAAAATAGTTGTTGTTGTGCTGGTATACAATTGTAACAAACAATCAAACAACAATGACAGAAAAATATATTGAAAACAAAATAGGTCCAACAAGATAACTGTTACCAAAAGAATCCAAACAACTACTCTACTATCTAGGAAACTCAAATTACATAAAACAAAAACAATGTTTGGGGTTGTTCATTAGTTGCTAAAGCGTTGTTCCAATGCTACTGACAACAAAAACACCATCATAAAGCCTTCAAATGCAGTCTTTTTCCCTTTCTTTCAACTTTTTAGTAAGTTTTTTAGGAGACTTCTTTTGAAGTTCAAGCTAACTAGAAACATTCTCCACCTGCTTCATTTTTCCATAAGAATAAAAAAAGAACAGTCAATATAGAACGTTGATCTTCAAATTAAAAAATCACTTGATGAAATTTCCTTGCAATCAACAAAATACTCAGCAAATGATGCAACAAAAAGCCCACAATCACTGCAAAAGAGACACAATTTACACTACTACAAAATTGGGTTTTCCTAACACCCAACCACGACAGTCAACTCTGTTGACTATCGTAATTGCTTAGCGTGACTCTACACCAACAGTTAAAAATTGTAGGCATAGAAACCAACGCCGACAGTGAATAACTGTCACTGTAGCGTCCCAAATTTGCTAATAAGTCTTAGGGCCTTGATTAGCGTGCTTGGAGGGCAATAAGTGATTTATTATTATAATGTGTGAATTTTTGTGAGTATGTGATTAGAGATGCATGTTTAGGTGAATTAAATATGCATGTGGGCCCCATTTGGTTATTAGAGGCATGTTTGTAATTTTAGCCTGTTGAGGGCATGGATGTAATAAATATAATTATTGTGATATATCTATGCTGCACAATCCGAGACAGTCCTAGGGAGCGGTTAGACTGCAAACCCAGGGCTTGGTAAAGCACCTGGGACGGCATGGCCGTATGTGTTTAGCCTGTTGGCGGCTTGATTATATGTTGAATGATTGATATGCATATGTTATCTGCTTGTGTGAGTTTTCTTGCTGGGCTTCAGCTCACGGGTGCTCTATGGTGCAGGTAAGGGCAAGGGGAAAGTTGACCAACTATGAGTATGGAGAGCGTGAAGCCACGCGTACATGGTTGGCCTGCCTGGCTGCCACGACCAGGGGTATTTTTGGGAGACACTTGTATTAAACTTGAT
Source organism: Humulus lupulus (assembly GCF_963169125.1). NCBI lineage: Eukaryota > Viridiplantae > Streptophyta > Magnoliopsida > Rosales > Cannabaceae > Humulus > Humulus lupulus. Next base: position 137,094,613 of record NC_084793.1, read on the forward strand.
TTTGTCGTTTAGTCGACTTTAATTATATTTTTGAGTTGTAAACATTTCCAAATAGTCTTTTGGGATCCCAAATGTTAAATGCTTTATGATTTTCAATAAATGGATATATTTTCAAATTATGTGACTTTGTTTATGGTTTAGCTACACTTTTGTCTTAAAATCTCGATTAGCGAGTTAACTGCATGTTTTAAACTCACTTAATAATGACTCTAAAGAAGTAGGGCGTTACAGTCACCTTTGCTTTTGACTGTGACTATTGACCCCAACCCTGACAGTTAATTCTAGACCATTGCCAACAGTTAAAAACTATTGTAGTTGACCCCAATGCCGACAGTTAATTCGAGACCAATGCCGACAGTTAAAAATTTTCGCTATTGACTTCAACGTCAACAGTTAATAAAAGCCCAATACCAACAATTATAAAATGTTACCATAATTCAAATAAAAAAAAATCTAAAAATACAATTAATGAATAATTTAATTTTCAAAATAAACTAAATTATGTAAATATATATTTATAAAAATTATGTATTTATTACATTCTTTTAAAACTAGATTTTTTTTCTAAATTTTTCGTATTATTAACTTTTTTATTTATAATAATTTTTATATTAAAATTTAAATTAGTTATGATATAAAGAACAATATAGTTAAATTAACAAATTTATAAAATTAGTATTAGTTAAAAATGAGTTGTTTTATTGATTGGTTAAATATTGTAAAATAATTTAAAAATTTCTATAAATTTATTAGTTATAATTTTTTTTTAATATGTATGTTTAAAATATTAATTTTTAATAAGATAAAGCCGACAGTCCTTATTGGGGCAATGCCGACAACTATAAATTGTTGCTATTGGAAAGGGTCAATAGCAACAGCTATAAGCCGTCGACATTGCTCCAATAGTTTGCCGATATTGCTTTTTTAAGAAAATTCAGTACAGCGCCAGTGAAAGGGTGACTCAAAAAAAGAAGTGACAACATCAGTATGAGTACGGACGCAAATCCTATTTAGAAAAAAAAAAAGCACATGGGCTTTAGCCCATTTTCCTCTAACCTTATTCCTATCCCTTTCTCTCAGCCATAATCTTCTCCCTCCTCTGTTTATCTCCATAGTTAGCCACCTCATCCAAAAACCCTCTTTCTCTCTCAAATTCCATTCTTCATCTGTCTCACCTCTCGGTCTAAAACGCCCTCTCAAACTCCATCTCAACTTTTCCTCTCTCACATCACGACATGGAGGTCTTTGCGTGGAGACCTCAAAGTTCATGGGGATAATGAAGTGTGACATGGAGATCTAAATCGACGAGGGAAATCTCACTGTTTGTGGGGTGTTACTATTTTCTGTTTTTATTTGAATTTAATTTTTCTAATTTCATGATATTTGGGTTATTTGAGCTGCCATAGATTTCTGGGCATTTGACTTGAATAGGTTTATTGTTTTATTAATTATGATTTATGGAGTTTCGTTATATAATTTTCTTCTTATTTTCAGCTTTGTGATTAAAATTTTTTTATTACTTTTCTCTAAAATTATTTGTTGCTGCTGGATTTTTATTTTTATCTCATTTTGTAGTTGGAGGCTCTTTGGCGTTTTAAAGTTCTGAGTATTTGTTAGTTCATACTTATTTTTTTTAGGGATTTTCTTTTTGTGATTTCAATTTTTTTAAAATAAAAATGAAATGATCTGTAACTATAAACTATATAATCTATTAAACCATAAATATATAGTCTACAAGTGGAGACTTACCCCTTGGACATGATTTTTGATAATGCGTTTTCTGTAGATAATGGTTTTGGTAGATGCTATTATTAGGATAAATTATTTTAAAAATTTTATGCAATCAGATGTACCTTTTTTGACTAGTTCCTTGGATATGGTTAATTAGGTAAGTATCGATGGTGGGATGTCCTCTTTCCTCTATTATAAATTTCATGTTAATAACTTAGGTTTATTTCAGGTTTGGTAGAATATTGAGATTACTGTGTAGTAGTGTAAAAATTAAGCAAAACATGTGTATATGTGCATTTATATTTCATTCAAACATTTAGGCATATAATCGCATATATACATTTACCAAACCCTGAGTCAAGCTTATCTTTAGCGGCGAGTGTACATGTCCAGCTAGTCTTCAGGAACCCTTAAACCTAGACGGCTCTGATTCCAAGTTGTAACGCCCTAAATAACCAAGACCATTACATCGTGTATTTTAAAATAGTGCAAGACTTGCTAATCAAGTCGTTTGAACATTAATGAGTTCCTAAAGTCAACTATCAGGTTAGGGTTAAAAGATTTTGATCATTAACAATTAATTTTAATTAAAATAGATGTTTGGTACATAGGATCCCAAAAACAGGGTTTAAGAGACAAATTTACAGCTCTCAAAAGTTATGTACAACCAGTGGCCACTATAACGACAAAATACAAATTTTAGGCTCTGTCCTTGCACTTTCCCTTGGTTGTGGCGGACGAGTAGATGACAATGTACACCTCGCCCCCAGAGCTCTCCAACTCATGGTTGGTCCAACTTTCCCTTGCCTTTACCTGCACCACATAGCACCTGTGAGCCAAGGATCAGCAAGAAAACCATAATAGAAAATACACAATCAGTAATAGCATCCAATCAATTATAAGGTAACCATTCAGAAGCTCAACAAATCAAAAGCATCAAACAAATAATAGTAAGCTTGATCTTTCAAGGATATATCTTAATTAGCAAACAAATGCTTAGGGTCGCCGCCCTTAGGCCGAGCCCTCTATTTACTCATCTCACTCCGCCTCGCTTAGGCTGAGTACATTGTTTATTCAGCTGGACCGGCCTCACAGTGGTCGAGCTGCGTCTTGTGCGCAAGTCATCAGCCCCGACTCTCTTAGGCTGTTCATTTCAATGTTTCGCATAACAATATCACAGTTACACAACACATATATCTGGATACAGGGAATCTCAGTCCCAACACAACCACACAAGGGTGCATTTTTCTTACCTTGAATTCCGAGCGGAGGATACAGAACGATCCTGAGCATGATCATCAGTCCTGAGCATTGGTGATAAACCTAGTCACAGTGGCTAATGGATAGTTATCAATTTCTAATCCAAATAAATATTTAGGAGACAAAAACTAGCTTCCGGGATCTCGATTTCTACTAAACTGGGTAGAAGAAATCATCCCGAGCGCCAAGGTTTGAAACCCCGAGCCTTACCAATCCTAAGGAAAAATCCCCTAGGCGGGTCACAATCTGTCCCTAAGGGTCGCGACGCGCCCCTAAATTAGAGACTCAATCTTCAAGCATCAAGGGGAGGCGGGCCGGGACTTGCCCCCTAGGGCCACGGCGCGCCTTCAAAACAGAGCCCGCCCAGGGCATTTGGACATGCGAACTGCGGCGCCCACGAGCTGAGTCACGGTGCACCCCCTCGTACCCAGAATTTGTGGGTTTCCTCAACACTCTTCCTAGCCAAATGTCTCAAAATTTAATCCTAACTGACTTCCCGACCAAAAATCAAGCTTAGCTACGAATTTAAGACCTTTTATCACATATTTTAAACACCAAAATCTTAACAATTTTACTAAAGTTAATACCCCAACTCAGTAGAAATTCATCACCCGATACTTAACTCAATTCTACCCAAATGATTCAAATTACCAAACATAAGAAAGACAAAACCTTACCTCAATTATTGATTGAATCCTCACAAGCTTCCAACCTTCTGCCATTGAGTTTCAGTCCCAGCCTTTTCCTTCAGCAGCTCACGCCTTTCTCCTTCAATTTCCTTCCAAAATTCCCAGCTTAAGGCCTAGGTTCTTCCATTCTTTTTCTTCCTTAGCTTCAAAGTATAAAGAGAGGGAGGGTGTGCGATTGTGAGTGAGAGGGAAAGGGGAGAGTGAGCTGAAAGTCCTTAAAATTTTCTGGTTACTTCCTATATTCTGAGTATATCTCCTAACCCCTTAAAAAGACCTTTTTGCCCTTAAGTTAATTCAACCTTCCAATGACTTCTAGGGGTAGAATGGTCATTTCCCTCGGTTCCCACGAATTCCTCGAGTGTTCCTACTATTAATTAATTAACCCTATCATATCCAATTAATTACCAATCACTTATTCAATATCTATAAATCCCTAGAATATCCTCTAAATACCCAAAAATACATACCCCTAGGCTCCCCCGAGTCGGGTATTTAACCTCGCTGTGACTATTTCTCTAATCCGCTCACTAGGACTGTCTCGAGCCATATACTGCAAATATATCCACATAATAATGTGGTCTCAACCATTCATCACATATAATCATATTTATGCCCTCAACAAGACAAAATTACAAATATGCCCTTATAAGCTAGAAAGGGCCCACATGCATATCTAATACTATTAAAAATGCATATAATTTATCCATATAATCATATTAACCATGCATTCCACATAATCACACAATTAACCAATTAAACAGACATATAAACTAATTATTCCCTCCCGACATGCTAATCAAGGCCCTAAGCCCTATTAGCAATTTTGGGTCGTTACAACTATCCCCTCATACTGAGAATTTTGTCATCGAGACGAAATTTACCTCAATAACTCGGGATACTGATCTTGCATCGATCACTCAAGCTCCCACGTCGCTTCCTCGACCTTGCTATTCCTCCACAACACTTTGAATAGAGGAATCGTCTTGTTCCGTAGAACCTTGTATTTCTTGTCTAGGCCCTGAACTGGTCGCTCCTCATATGACAAATCTGTCTGCAACTCCAAATCCTCACACTTCAACATGTGAGTTGTGTTTGAGACATACTTACGAAGCATAGAAATGTGGAATATGTCATGAACTCTCGATAACGACGGTGGTAGTGCCAACCTGTAGGCCACTAGCCCGATCCTCTTCAGGATCTCAAATGGTCCTATGAAGCTTGGGCTCAGCTTGCCCTTTTTCCCAAACCTTCTCACCTCTCGTAGTGGTGAGACTTGTAGAAATACCCCTACCTGTAACTCCACGTCCCTACGCTTAGGATCAGCATAGCTCTTCTGTCTGCTCTGCGAAGCGAACATTCGAGCTCGGATCTTCTTGATAGCCTCATTGGTCTTCTGAACCATCTTCGGTCCCAAATACTTTCTCTCACCCATCTCATCCCAATGAATGGGCGATCTACACCTCCTTCCATATAACATATCGTATGGAGCTACTCCAATCGTTGATTGATAACTGTTGTTGTATGAAAACTCATTCAACGGGAGATACTTACTCCAAGACCCTTCAAAGTCTATCACACACGCCCTGAGCATGTCTTCCAATATCTGAATCGTCCTCTCAGACTGTCCATCAGTCTCTTATGCGGTCCCAAATACTTCTTCACATGCATATATATATTGAATCAAAGACATGAATAGAAAATTACCTCAGGTCATTCCTTGCTGCTCTCTTTTTGTATGGCAAAATCCTTGAGATCTCACACCAAGATCTTCCAAAATGTTCTCAGCACACAAAGAACGAGTGTGGGCTCGCTATACAAAATAATAGGCAAAATCTATTTATCAGATGTTCTCAACACATGAGATCTGATAAAATTTGGACCTAGGTTTTGTGAAGAATAGTGACTTTTTTTTGTATCACTGTTCTCTTTCTCTGAGAGAGATTTTAAGATATTTTTCTATCCCTGAAAAGTTATGTTCTGAAAAACTGATATCCTATATTTAATATATCCAATATATTAAAAATAAAATATGAGTTATTTTAAACAATTTGAAAATAACTAATCAGTTATCAGATTATGTTTAAATAATAATATTTTAATCATATTAGAATATCTCATTATTTATTTAATATTTAAATAACTAAAATTGTGAAACCAAGAAACTGCTCAGAGTCTCTTATGCGTGTAGCACAGTGACTGTGCACTGTGCTACACGTGTACCACATGCCAGGGATGACATGTGATTATTCCCAATTTTTATTATTATTTAAATACCAAAAATCCCAAAAATAAATTAATTCAAAATTAATTATATTTTTGTTAAATCAAATAATCAATTAATTCTCAATTAATTAATTACACATAATTATACAATAATTATGTTTGATGCATAGAAAAATATTTTACTTATCAAATAAGTCCTTTTGCCCATTTTTGTATTTACCTTTGTCAGTGTTTGTTTGAGCCATTTCGGGGACCATGGACCTATAACATTAAGCTCCAATAAATTGAAACTAAATAATTAAACTCTTTAATTATAATAGTTAATTTATTAATTATGATATTTCTCCACTATAAATTCAGAATTGCACTCTTTATGTTATAAATATACTTTTACAAAATCTTATCTTAAGTCGTCCATTGATATAACCATCTTACAATAGTTCAACCTTCTAATTAATGAGTTCATAAATTAGAATGAAAGAATTACCATTTCACCTTTCTAATTTACTTCTTATTCCTTAAGTACCATTAAATCATTAGTGAATAATTAATCTATAATCTAATTATAGATTTGAGCTCAAAATCATTCAGTTCCAGAATTAACCCTTAAGGGAACTAATATACGATCCGTTAGGAAAGATTAGATTCCGTGTTGATGATACATGTTCCCAGCCATCCATGATATTAAATCTCCAAAACAAAAGTCATTAGCCTCATTCTATGAAGAGACCTTAACGAATGAATCAAAAGATTCAATAAACATGAATAGGAGTTCATGAACACTCAGGATTTAGGTTGATCTATAAATGATCATTAGCTATGATATGAATTACAAGTCTTTATTGTTAAATGGTTTTTGGATAAAGACTTTTATTCATATCGGTCCATGTCATATATAATCATATTATATAAAGCACCTTTACCGAGATGTCTTACGACATCAATAATCCGAATCTAGATTATTTGTATCAACATGATACTCAGCAAACCGTACTTACAACCCCAATTAAAGAATTCCATAACTTTAATTTGTTGTTGTTGACTATTTTTATTCATTCATGTGATCTTAATTCTCTCGTACTAATACAAGATCACATCCTCAAAATTGAATATGAAAATTTTCTGATATTTACAAAATTATTCAAACAATAATTTAATAATCTAAACATAACAATAATAATAAACTATTGTATTTATTTATTCACAGAAATAACAAATGTCTTTTACATGCTTTTAGGACACACTCCTAATAGATACTTACTCCAAGACCCTTCAAAGTCTATCACACACGCCCAGAGCATGTCTTCCAATATCTGAATCGTCCTCTCAGACTGTCCATCAATCTGAGGATGAAAGGCCGTACTGAACTTCAGCTGAGTCCCCATAGCCTTCTGCAAACCACCCCAAAACTTGGAGGTGAATATGTTATCCCGATCTGATACAATAGACTTGGGAACCCCATGGAGATGTACAATCTCACTCACGTACAACTCCGCATATTGATCCGCAGTATAGGTCGTCTTCACTGGCAGAAAGTGAGCTGACTTAGTGTATCTGTCTACTATCACCCACATCGAGTCATGTAGCCCCATTGTTCTAGGTAAACCTCCCACAAAATCCATAATAATGTCTTCCCATTTCCACTCAGGAATACCCAGCGGCTGTAGCAACCCCGCTGGTCGCTGATGCTCAGCCTTCACCTGCTGACAGGTTAAACACTTGGCCACGTACTCCACTACATCTTTCTTCATCCCAGGCCACCAATATGACGTCTGTAGATCATGATACATCTTCGTGGTGCTTGGATGGAGTGAGTACGGTGTAGTATGGGATTCATCTAATATCTCTTGTCTAATACCCATATTTGTCGAAACATAAATCCGACCCTTATATCGTAGTAGCCCTGTCTCTGAAATATAATAATCCTTAGCTATCCCAGCTAGGACATTCCCTCTAACCTCCTGCAACTGTACATCATCCATCTGACCCTCTCTTATCCTCTCTAGGAGGGTCGACTGTAAAGTAATATTGACCAACCGGCCCACAACCAGCTCCATCCTCGCTCTAGTCATCTCCTCTGCCAACTCCTTTGATATCTGTGCAGAGCTAAACAACTGTCCCGGGCCTATCCTACTCAACGCATTTGCCACCACATTAGCTTTTCCTGGGTGGCAAATGATATCACGATCATAGTCTTTTACAACCTCCAACCAATGTATCTGCCTCATATTCAGGTCCTTCTAGGTGAAGAAGTACTTCAAGCTCTTATGATCGGTGTATATCTCGCCCTTCTCCCCATACAGATAATGTCGCCAAACTTTCAGTGCAAATACCACCGCTGCCAACTCTAGGTCATGGGTAGGGTATCGTTGCTCATACTCCTTCATCTGTCGTGACGCATAAGCAATAACCTTCTCATTATGCATCAACATGTATCCCAAACGCAACCTTGATGCCTCACAATATACCATACACTTCCCTCCCTCCGAAGGAAGACTCAACACCGGGGAAGTAATCAACCGCCGCTTCAATTCCTGGAAGCTATTCTCACACTTATCTGACCAGATGATCTTCATATACTTCCGTGTCAATTTCTATAATCGGTGCAACAATCTTCAAGAATCCTTCCACAAACCATCTGTAATAACCTGCTAATACAAGGAAGCTCCTAACCTCTAAGGCATTCCTTGGTCTCGGCCAATCTCTCACTGCCTCCACCTTGATCCCATCTTCACCAACAATGTGTCCAAGGAATGTTACGTCTGCTAACTAGAACTCGCACTTCTTAAACATGACATAAAACCGATGCTCTCTCAATCTCTGCAAGACCTGTTAGAGATGCTGTTCATGCTCTGCCTCTGAACTGGAGTAAACCAAAATGTCATCAATGAAGAAAATCACAAGCTGATCTAAGAATTCCTTGAACACACTGTTCATCAAATCCATGAATGCTGCTGGGGCATTGGTCAAACCAAATAACATGACCAAGAACTCATAATGCCCATACCTCGTTCGGAAGGCTGTCTTTGGTATATCCTCATCCTTGATCCTCAGCTGGTGATAACCAGATAGAAGATCAATTTTTGAGAATACCGTCTTTCCCTACAGCTGATCAAACAGGTCATCTATCCTTGGTAAGGGTATTTGTTCTTAATGGTCCACTTGTTTAACTTCTTGTAGTCTATGCACATTCTAAGAGTCTCGTCCTTCTTCTTCACAAACAAAACCAGGGCACCCCATGGCGAGTAGCTAGGCTTGATAAACCCCAAATCCAGAAGTTCTTGTAACTGTATCTTCAACTCTTTCAATTTCGCCGGAGGCATCCTATAAGGTGCCCTCGACACTGGTTCTGTACTCGTCGCCAAGTCAATAACGAACTGAATCTCCCTGTGTGTTGGCAGTCCTGGTAAATCCTCAAGAAACACATCCAATAACTCACGCACTAATCTGGTCTCTCCTGGCCCTGCTGACATGAACCTAGTGGTATCCACCACACTAGCTAGAAAACCTATACAACCTTCCTTCAATAGGTCCCTAGCCCTCAATGCTTATATCATGGGTATGCGAGGTCCATACAGAACACCCGGAAAAACAAAGGGATCCTCTCCCTCAGGCTCAAAAGTCACCATCTTCAAACTACAATCATTGGTAGCCCCATATCTGACCAGCCAATCCATTCCTAGTATCATATCAAAGTCACCCATACCCAATTTAATCAAATCCACTGATAATTCCCTACCATCAACCATCATTGGCAGTGCTCTAATCCACCACCTAGAAACTATCAGTTCCCCTGTAGGCAGTATATTCCCAAACCCTGCAGTATAATACTCACTAGGTCTACACAATCTATCAACCACTTTACTAGAAACAAAAAAATGTGTAGCACCAGAGTCAATTAATACAGTATAAGAGAAGCCAACACTAGAAAGCTGATCTATCACTACCGAGGGACTAGCCTCGGCCTCTTCTTGCGTCAAGGTAAACACTCAAGCTGGAGTCAAGCTGTCCACCTTCCTTGATTCCTCTTTCTTCTCTGTTGGGCGGTCCTTCTTGAGGTGTCCCACCACCCGTACACATAACAAGCCTTTGCCTGACATTCGTCAGGATGGCGCCTTCTACACCTCGTGTACTCTGGGTAACTTCTCCATATCTCACCGCCTCACTGATGGCCACACTTAACACCCCGACCCCTCCTATTAGGACCAGTAGTGGTCGAAGTGTCAGGGGTCTTCCTCTTCAAATCACTGGGGCCTCTGCCCTTACTGGACCCTGTGTATGGAGGCACCGCCCTGCGAACCTCCCGTCGCAGTGTTCTCCCTCTAGATCTTTTTCTCCTCTTCTTCAGCGGTAAGAGCCTTCTCAACAACCTGAGCATAAGTCGTCTGCCCAGGTATCGATGTAATCCTCACATCCTGGGCTATCATAGGATTAAGCCCTCAGATGAACTTTTCCTGTCTGGCTGCATCAGTAGGTACTAGGTCTGGTGCAAACTTCACAAGCTTGTCAAACTTTAGGGCATATTTCGTAACTGTCATGTTGCCCTGCACCAACCCCACAAAATCATTCACCTTCGCTGCCCTGACGGTAACGTTATAATATTTCTTGCTGAACAGATCTCTGAACCCATCCCAACTCAAGGTAGAATGTCCCTGGTCTCTGATGCCACCTCCCACCAAATACGGGTATCCTCTCTAAGCATATAGGTGGCACAGACCACCCTGTCATTACCTTCCACCCTCATGGAATCCAGGATGGAAGTAATGATACTCATCCACTATTCGACCTTCAGTGGATCCGGACCTCCCTCAAAGGTTAGAGGATGTTGTCTCCAGAATCGCTCATATAATGGCTCCCACCTGTTCCCAACCTCAGGTGTCTGTACAACTGGTGCCACAGCAGGTAGCATAATAGGTGTAGCACTCCCCGATAGAGCCTGTTGTCTTAGAAGACGGATCTGCTCTTCTTGATTCTGTAACCGGGCTTGCATGTCTGCAAGTATCTGTTGCCAGTTCTCAGGGACTGGAGGAGGGTTCTGGCCCTTATCAACATCTCTAGCCTCAGACCCTGTGCCAGCTAGTCGTATAGATCGCTTGGACGCATAGCTATCCAAGTTTATCTGCAATCAACGACTCGACGATCATGCAATGATGATAGGTTAACAGTCTTTCCATAGTCCACCATTGAAACTCAATCAACCATAAGCAATCAAAATGCAAACAATCATTCAAATATTCATTCACATACAACAACAATGCTAATAGGCACACCTCATAATAGTCACACAACAGTCAAGGGCCAGGCCCTATCAGTATCTTATGCTAACTATTAATCATGCAACAAAGCATTTGTATTTCATTCAACATTTAGGCATATAATCGCATATATACATTTACCAAACCCTGAGTATAGCTTGTCTTTAGCGGCGAGTGTACATGTCCAGCCAGTCTTCAGGAACCCTTAAACCTAGATGACACTGATACCAAGTTGTAATGCCCTGGATAACCAAGACCGTTACACTGTGTATTTTAAAATAGTGCAAGATTTGCTAATCAAGTCGTTTGAACATTAATGTGTTCCTAAAGTAACCTATCAAGTTAGGGTTAAAATATTTTGATCATTAACGATTAATTTTCATTAAAATAGATGTTTGGTACATGGGATCCCAAAAATAGGGTTTAAGAGACAAATTTACAACTCTCAAAAGTTATGTACAACTAGTGGCCACTCTAATGACAAAATACAAATTTTAGGCTCTGTCCCTGCACTTTCCCTCAGCCGCGGCAGACGAGCAGCTGACAATGTACACTTCACCCCTAGAGCTCTCCAACACATGGTTGGTCCAACTTTCCATTGCCTTTACCTGCACCACGTAGCACCCGTGAGCCAAGGCCCAACCAGAAAACCATAACAACAAATACACAATCAGTAATAGCATCCAATCAATTATAAGGTAACCATTCAGAAGCTCAACAAATCATAAGAATCAAACAAATAATAGTAAGAATGATCTTTCAAGGATATATCTTAATCAACAAACAAATGCTCAGGGTCGGTGCCCTTAGGCCGAGCCCTCTATTTATTCATCTAACTCCGGCTCGCGGCCGGATCCATTGTTTGTTCAGCTGACCCCAACTCACAGTGGCCGAGCCGCATCCTGTGCACAAGTCATCAACCCTGGCTCTTTTAGGCCATTCATTTCATGTTTCACATAACAATATCACAGTTACACAATACATATATCCAGATACAAGGAATCTCAGTCCCAACACAGCCACACATGGGTGCAGTTTTCTTACCTTGAATTCTGAGCGGAGGATACAAAACGGTCTCGAGCACAATCCTCACTCCTGAGCCTTGGCGATAAACCTAGTCACAATGGCCAATGGGTAATTATCAATTTCTAATCCAAGTAAAAATTTAGGAGACAAAAACAAGCCTCCGAGACCTCGATTTCTACTAAACCGGGTAGTAGAAATCGTCCTGAGCGCCAAGGTTCAAACCCCCAAGCCTTACCAATCCTAGAAACCATCCTAAGGCAAAATCCCCTAGGCTGGTCGTAACCTAGCCATAAGGGTCGCGACGCGCCCCCAAGTCAAAGACTCAATCTTCAAGCATCAGGGGGAGGCGGGCTGCGACTTGCCCCTTAGGGCCGTGACACGCCTTCAAAACAGAGCCCACCCACGACATTCTGGGGATACAGGCCGGTGCACCCACGAGCTGGGTCACGGCACGCTCCCTCGTACCCAAAATTTGTGGGTTTCCTCAACACTCCTCCCAACCAACTTTCTCAAAATTGAATCCTAACAGGCCTCCCAACCAAAAATGAAGCTTAGCTGCGAATTTAAGACCTTTTATCACATATTTTAAACACCAAAATCTTAACAATTTTACTAAAGTTAATACCCCAACTCAGTAGAAATTCATCACCTGATACTTAACTCAATTCTACCCAAATGATTCAAATTACCAAACATAAGAAAGACAAAACCTTACCTCAATTATTGATTGAATCCTCACAAGCTTCCAGCCTTCTGCCATTGAGTTTTAGTCCCAGCCTTTTCCTTCAGCAGCTCAAGCCTTTCTCCTTCAATTTCCTTCCAAAATTCCCAGCTTAAGGCCTAGGTTCTTCCATTCTTTTTCTTCCTTAGCTTCAAAGTATAAAGAGAGGGAGGGTGTGAGATCATGAGTGAGAGGGAAAGAGGAGAGTGAGCTGAAAGTCCTCTAAAATTTTCTGGTTACTTCCTATATTTTGAGTATATCTCCTAACCCCTTAAAAAGACCTTTTTGCCCTTAAGTTAATTCAACCTTCCAATGACTTCTAGGGGTAGAATGGTCATTTATCTTGGTTCCCACTAATTCCTCGAGTGTTCCGACTATTAATTAATTAACCCTGTCATGTCCAATTAATTACCAATCACTTATTCAATATCTATAAATCCCTAGAATATCCTCTAAATACCCAAAAATACCCCTAGGCTCCCCCGAGTCGGGTATTTAATCCCGCTGTGACTATTTCACTAATCCGCTCACTAGGACCATCTTGAGCCATATACTGTCAATTATCCACATAATAATGTGGTCTCAATAATTCATCACATATAATCACATCTATGTCCTCAACGGGCCAAAATTATAAATAGGCCATCATAAGCTAGAAATGGCCCACATGCATATCTAATACTTATAAACATGCATATAGTATCTCCATATAATCATATTATTCATGCATGCCACATAGTCACACATTTAACCAATTAAGCATACATATAAACCAATTATGCCCTCCCAACATGCTAATCAAGGCCCTAAGCCCTATTAGCAATTTTGGGTCGTTACATATATATATATCAATGAAAGTCACCTCCTTATGTATGGCACAATGTTGCTTTAGATGGAAGTCAAGTAGATTCAAATGACCTCCATGGTCTCTGGTTGATGAGAAACTCTGAGAATGAGACATGCAAAGAAGGCGAACAAAGTGGATTCATTTGAGGTTGAAGACTTGGAAATTTATGGAGCTCATGGTCACAACTCCAAACCTCCCAAGCATCTTGGTACATTTTTTGCAATTTGACTAATATAGTATATATGTATATGTATACATATATACACATCTAGCTGTGTCAAATTATTTCTTGTAGAGCTACTTTCAAATTGACTCTCTTTTTTGCATCCATACAAGATAAGGAAGGTTTCATTCAAGACCAAGAAATTGAAAAGGAGAAAATTAAACAAGGAAGATGAAAGTTATTTGTTTATTCTGTTTTAGGCTTTACGTGTATTAAATTATTATTTGTAAATTTTATGAATAAGGTTTTAAATATCATATTATGAGAATATTAAATTCAAATATGTTGTACTATTGGACTGATATTTGTGAGTTTATGAATTTTCTTGAACTATATTTCATTTTATGACAAACTTTTTTGGAACTATGTATTTCTTTTATTAGAAAGTGTTAGAATTAATCAAATACAAAGTTAATGCTACCAATGTTGATTTAATTTTACTTTTTATGTGCATTCTTTTACTACAATCGCTACGTTGATTTTGAAACCAAAGGGCATTGACTACATATCTGCAGTGCCCTCTGGTGTGGAAACTTTGCGACAGTTAAAAATTGCCTTCATAGAGAGCCAATCACAACAACTATCGGTGTTGCCGGCAGCGACGACACCTAATAACTGTTGGCGTTGCTAGCAACAATGCACCTAATAGCTGTCGGCGTTGCCAGTAACAGTGACACCTAATAACTGTCGGAGTTGCCTGCAATAGCGACAATTTTTAAATGTCGGTGTAGCTACCCTTACGTCGGCATAGGCAAATATGAAAGTTAGTCGACTGTTGTAGTTGCTCAATAGCGATAGTTGAAAACTGTCAAGAAAGCCCATTTTTGTAGTAGTGTTAATGGATTGGTAAAATGTATACAAATTATTAAAATATTAATTAGAACAAATACAATACACATTGAATATTACTTGTCCTCTTGTTGAGGTAATCCATCAACACTAACAATAACAAAAGGAGCCTTGGAATCAATAAACATTGAATTAGAATCATTTTTAATAGTGTAAAAATTTAGGTGCTCGAAGAACAATGAGAACATGGTATAATATGGCTAAATAGCTTCCATTGCTACAACTTCATACTGCTCAAACTTCAATGAGTTATACATGTAAATAATCATTTCCTTGATATTCAAACGCTCTAGAATCTAATGACCCTCTTTCCTCATATTTATTGGGAACAAAACACGGTCACACTCAACCCATGGTTTACCACACATAAGTTTTTTCCCTTTATAAACTGAGCAACTGAATGCCTAAGGTTAACAACTGATGCATCCTCATTCTTCTGCAAATATTTCTCATAAGGAGAAGAAATTCTCTCACTAAAACAACAATCTGTTGTGGTGAAGTTCACCTTAGGGCAAGCTGAATACTTCCCTTCCTTATGTAATAGAACATGACATCAATGTGCTGAATACAACCTGCAACAACAACAAAAATAATTGTGATAAGCAGCTGAATACCAACATCACGGCAACACAATACCAGCATTAACATATAAGTATAAAACAAATTGATAAGCAAAAAATCATTGAGTCTATAAGACATTCACCATAATGAGCAAGAATGTGAAACCACATCGTATCATTCATTACATCAATTCCAAAGTTAAAGTCGGGCTTAAATATATTCTTACCCTTTTGGTAAACATTGTTTTTCCTGGAAGAAAAATAAATAGGTAAAAAACTAAAAAAACACTATTAAACAATAATATAATAAAAAAATACTAATAATATTAACAACATACTTTGCTCTTTTACTTCGACCATCAAGTAGCCAAAGATCAAATTCCTTTTCATGTTCCTCATCAGGACCCTCACCAATGTTGTCGTTGAGTCGAAACAACCCCTCAACATAACCATCTGAAATGCTTCACCTTCTTCACCAATTTCAGAACCAGAAGATCCAAAATATTGTTGGAATGGAGATTTCAAAGCTACTCCAGGTTTCATAATTCTCTTCTCAACAATAGCATTATCCTCAAATTGAACAACAACACTTTAAAAAATAACAACATTAGACTCTTGCACTGGTATACCAACAAGACCCTCCTGAGCTGGTTGCTCAACAGTCAGCATTCCTTCACCAAGTGCGAATGAACTGGAAGGAAACTATGCAACAACAATAAAAATAAATTGGATTACAATAAGAAATAATTGCAAACCCATACAACAACGTGAAAACAAGGTAATACCAACAACAAGAAAACAAAACAAACCTTCATTCTTGAAACAACCTCTACTACAGTCAACACAATTTTTTCAATCTAAAGCTGACTTAACCCATTGAAGAAAGCATCGAAATCTTTTTCACTGGCAGCCTTCAAAACAAATTAAATAAAATATTAAAACAATGGAACAAATGAATATAATAATAAAAATACAAGTAAAAAAAACAAACTAAATTATCCACAACAGTATCATTTTGATCAATGTCCTCCTTAGACACAACATCTGCATCTTCTTCAAACTCTAGAGCTTCATTAGCATGGCCGAGTTTAGTCTCCTATAGGTTTCACAACATCAGGTACAGTTACTACAAAATTGACAAACTGTCACAACAACAACAAAATAACAAAAATTACCAATATTAGTATTATTAATACTATGCCACAACAACAAAACAACAATAATGAATGATGGAGTAAACACAAAATTATTTGTACAATATCAAAATATAAATATATATATTTATATTACTTTATGCAAAAACAAAGGCAATAACATTGACCGAAACACATTTATCCATTAAATCAAAACAATTCCCACTATACAATAGTAAGAATATCCAAAGAAAGGATATGCGTCTAATAAATTAGTACACTAGGGAACAACAAGACAATAACTAAATCTATAGTTATTCCAAAAAAAAGTTCAAAAACAAAAGATTAAAGTTCACAACATGATGACAATAAACCTAACTAAATCTTCATATTGTTGGCATTAGGCAAATTGACTTGGCTATGTAGATACCTTCTGGTCCTTTTCACTCAAAGTGTCTTCATTGTCGTTCTCACCACCTTCTTCATCACTATTCTCATTTTCCTTTTCTTTACTATCTTCATCATAATTTCCTTCTTCCTCCTCCTCCACCTCTTTGACTTTCTCATCATCCTCTTCTACTTCCTCGTCAAACTGTTCTTCATCTTCCTTCTCATTCTCACCATCACTTTCACTCTCTTTACCATTATCAGAGTCATTATCTTCAGCCAACATTAATAGAAATATTTAGGGAAATGATAACTCTAAAATATAGAGTTATTATTTGAGCTTTTGAACTTAAAAATCTAATTGAAATGAGTGTTTGTGTTCTTAGTGTGTTGTTTTAGTCAATTTATCTATTAATTTTTTTGTGAATTTTATTTTAATCAATGATAAAAGTTGTTGGAAAATAATTGGATTCAGAGCTAAAAAAATGTGGTATCTATTTTGAAGGCTAAAAAAAAGGATGCTTGGAGAGCTTAGTGGAAAATGTGTAAAGAAAATATATTGGAGTTGAAATCCTGAAACTTTGTTGTAGAATCATTTCAACTTTGTTGCAGCAAAGTGTGCGCAGTCAGCACCTTAAGTCATGCACATTTGGAAAATCATTAAATGAGTTGCAATGATATGCTGAGTTGGGATGTTGAGTGGGATATAAGCTGATATTTATGGGAAAATTGGTTGTCTCCATGTGGAGAGAGAAAGGAAAGGGTTTCTACCCATTTTGGGAACCCTAAATGATACCCATTGTCTTTAACCTACAACAGCCACCCATTTACACAAGGGAGACCATTTTTTCTGCAACTTTTGAACTGAGAACACCAAGGAGAAGAGGAAAGAATGTGGGAGAAGAGAAGAACTGAGAGAAGAGGAAGAGGAGAAGAAACTTTCTACCATTGGGCTAGAATCTCTTTGCTCTTTTTCTATATAATTTTTTAATTCCTTTACTTATTTTGAACTCGTGGAAACAATGGTGTTTATACTTTGTGGTTATTTTAGTATTTTTAGAATGAATTAATTTATTGAAAGCTAGGGGTATTGATGAATCCTAATATGTAGTGAACCTTGACTTGTTGACTCTAATTTAAGCAAAGTATTTCTTGTTAAATTAAGATATGCTTATTGTTAATTTTTGCTTGAGAGTGATCAACTTGAGTGGGATACAATCTCATTTGAATTCCAGAAGGGTTTAGATTAGTGGATATGCTTAGTTGATGCATGTTGATAACTATGTTGTTGATTAGTAGATAATTTAAGGATATTTTATTCACCATGCAATCATTAAGGATTGATGCTTGAATTTATGTTCTTGAAATTAAATTTAGCATAGGAATATGTGAATTTAATTGCTAGAACTTTAACATGAGCATTTGGGAAAATGGCATGTACATTGATTAGGGAATCCAAGATACAAGGTTACTTTGCTGAAACTTTGCTACAACAAAGACAAGATTGAACTACAAATTAGGGGAAATTGATATTCCTAGCTACTTCCATTTATTCATTTCACAAATAGAATGCTACATTGATTTAATTTTCATTGCTTATTTTATTTTTCTAAATAGTTTTTAAATCTGAATTAATTAAATCATTTCAAATTGTTTGCAACCCAAATTGTCTAGAGTTGAATATTATAATATTTAGCTTAAATCAATCCTTGTGGAAACGATTGAAGTACTTATCATTATATTACTTGCTTGACGATTATGTACACTTGCATATCATAAAAGAAAAATCACATCAAGTTTTTGAAACAACTAATTATGGATAACCAGTGTTGTAACATTACAGGTACAATAAAAAAAACAAAAAAAACAACACTACCTTATCAAGGGAATCAACAAACACAGTGTTGAACTTCTCATGCATAACAGAAGACACAACAGAAATATAAATAAATTGAGACTTAACAAACTCCTTCAAATCCAATAAGTTTGCAGTTAGTCTTTCATGCTTAGAAACAAGCAAATCCATCTTAGCATTCAATGAATCAATTTGGAGTGAACGATCAATGAGGGTTGTTGGGATTTCACCATCACTAGAACCCAAATTAGACTCAAAATCAACATTTTCTTTCCCACGATCATTAATATATGTGTTATAAGTAAATCCAGCCAACTTGTAAACAGAAAGCCCAACATCATTTGGCTTTATATTCTTCAACTTCAACCATGTAACAACAAGAGAAAAATATAAACAAATTAATATCTAATTGCCAAATGATGGTAAAACAACAATAAACTAACATAACAGCAGCAAAAAAATATACCTTATTGCCTGGGATGTCAAAAACAGTAACATTCAACAATTTGAACTCAGGAGTACTAAAACAACTCCACCTAACAATCCTTGGAATATTTTAATAAACCAATTTGTAGTACTTCGCAACCATATAGCGACAACATTCGTAAAACCACACTTGAAAAACATGTGGGTAACCAAGCAATGTGTAATAAGGTATACATTTCTTCTCCTCCTTTGAATGATATAGGGCATTGCACCAACTAACTAATTTTCCCTTCAAAGACACAATGGTTTCATCAAAATATTTCTTACCCCATGCATACTCATCATAACGACAACTATCAACAACATCTAAATCTTCACGCATAATGTGTCTATCCTTCCTCGAACTAAGAAGAAACTACTGAAAAAAATACATAACAGTCAACCTTATAGCAGCTTCATCATCATCTTAGCCCTAAAACACTCACGAATCGATTTCTTAGAAATCTTATCAGATCTTGCCAATATTTATCCAAAAATTTATTTGACTCTTTATTGAAATTCAAATTGTTGCACTCCCGTTCACATTCTAAACCAGTAATCAAAGAAAACCCTTTAATACTAAACCTCAGTCTAATACCACTAACCATAACCCAAAACTCATACTCATTTGGTTGCTTAGCCTCCCTCAATAACAACCCATGCTATAATTGAGGTTGAGGTTTAAATGTAGGAAGCTTAAGGAAACTACCAAAACAAGTATGAGAAAACATTTCATTTTGTTTCAGACAAATATTCATTAAGGTCCTTAATAACATTGTAAGTACAAGAAGAAACAACATGGGAATGAAAAAAGTGCTTTGGATTGATTAAATAATCCCATTCCTAGAGAAACAAAATTATATTAACAAATAATAATACAACAACAATAGCAAAACAATAAACAAGCATGAAAAGCAAAAAATCTACATCATAACAACCTATACAAAAAGTAAATAAACACCAAAACAACAATAATAAAACAGTAAAAACATTAAAAAAGAAACTTCGAAATTTTCCAACAAAACAACCATATTAAAATAAACAAACACCAAGTCGTTGATAAAAAAACTTTAAAATGGAAAAATTAGAAAAACTATAAAATAGCCTAATACCTTACAATGCATATTCAAACAAACATTAAAACAAACACATTGTGTGCGTTAAACTGTAAAACCGATTCAAAATACATAATAAAGCAATCATTAACAATTATTGATACATAACATAAAAAAACCCTAATAATCAATATCAAAACTATAAAATCAAAATAATAAGCAAACAATAACAATATTTTTCTTCTAATCATCGTTGACAGCTCTCAAATCCCCTTTGCTTGATTTCAACCTTTTCGCCTTCTTCTCTTCAACAACATTCGAAACAAATTTTCTTTTGTGTGATTTAGTTTTTGGACGAATTGACTTTGGATGATTTATGGGTGCTTGGATTCTCTTTAGTTTGCTTCACAATAGCTTTCTTCCCCATTAATGGAGCTTGTTTCAAACTCTTGGTGGATTTCAGAATTTTCTTTACAGAAGGTGAAGGTGTAGAAGATGTCGATCGTAGAATGGCCATAGATTGTCAGGGATACTATATATACCATCAAGAAACGTGGGATATGGTTTCTATACGAATGGTTAACAACAAATTTTTTTAGGAAAAAACAAAAATAATGAAGAGTCTAAAGAGTGATTGTGTAGCAGAAAAATAAGGAATAATGTGGGAGAGTGGGAAGAATGTAGGTGAAGAGTGTGAGATTAAAATAATTAAATAATATAAAGAATGTTTAAAAAGGCTACATATAGGCAAGATAGTATACATGTATTATCAATAAATATAGTACGGTATAAAATTTAAGAGTGAACAGTAAAAATGTAATAAAAAATGTCGTGTGGATGTAAAATTATAAAAATAGTGTGATTTTTGGCATTTTATGTAAAATTCTCTTCACATATATAAAAAAAGGAGGTATAATTAGAAATATAATTGTTGTTTGTGTTTTCACCATCACACACGTGGCAATTAGGAGTAATTAGTGACAAGGCAAGTCGTGAGGTTCTTGAAGTGTGAACTCTTCCAGGAAACCCATACCAGCCAAGAGAAGGATGCCTCCAAGTGAGGCCACGCCCCGAGGTCTATCCTCAAGGCGAGGACATCTCCAAGTGAGGCCACGTCCTGAGCACGTCCCGAGCCAATCTCCAGGTCATGGATGTCTTTGAGTGAGGATATGCCCCGAGGTCTGTTCTCAAGGCGAGGATGTCTCCATATGAGGCCATGTCCCGAGAGGCTCTCTTCACTCGCCCATCTCCCAGGTCTAGGATTTTGGTCTTTGGACCTGGAGTGGCTGCCAGATGTTAGTCACTACAGGTATGGGCCACCAGAAGATCGTCTAACAACTTTTGGTGAGCTTCAATTAGTGGTGTTGAGTTCGTACCCTTGACCATCATCATTTCCCACAATGCTGCTTGACATGGGCAAACGTGTGTCGCACCATGTCAGTCAGAGATAAGTTCCCCATAAAGTTGATACGCGACTTTCTGCAATGGGCCCCATGCGATCATCCTAGGTTGTAGTCTCTATTTAGTGCAGCCCTATTATATTAATTTAGCATTAACACCCGAGAATGGGGGAATCGGTATTAATTATAGATGGTTAACATTAATGACCCCAACCTCTATAAATAGGGTTAGGGTATCTTAAAGGGTTCAGATTTTTAGAGAGAGAAACTCTGTAACTTAGTGCAATATATACGCTGTAATGGTATCAACACCATTGATACCATTCAAACTCATTAAATATTAAGGACTCGTGAACTAGGGCTCTTTTATAGCCTAAACCACGTAAAACCCTTGTGCTATTTTCTATTATTACCTTACTCTAAAATTAGGTTGATAGCGAAAAAAGGCAGTCAACATTTTGGTGCTTCCATTGAGAGCTTGAAGAAAGCTTGAAGAACATAGCCATGGTGACCACTCGGAGACAGAAGATGCATCTCCTCCCGCCAGATTTGAGGGAGGAGAAACCACCGCAGGACCTCCTTGAGATGATGGAAGACTACGACAAAAAGGTCGAATACGACAGCATGGACGACAGAGGCGACGATGAGTATTATGAGAAGGAATACCCTCTGCCCATGGACGTGGAGGAGACACCAGAAGTGGTGGCACTCCGCGACCAGGTGGCAACTCAACAACAGAAACTCGACACCCATGAGGGTAATATCGCTTCCCTACAAGATATGTTAAAGCCATGAGGGCTACTCTGGCGGCCCAAGGGGTTTAAGTGGACCCCCATGGGGAAGTACCAACTAGGTAGCCAGCTGGTGTGCCACCTGTGCATCCAGCTGAGTGCCACCATTTGACCCAGCCGGTGTACCTGTCGAGCACCCGGCTGATGTGGTGCGAGATCTGCCAGCTGGCGTGCCCCCCGTGTACCCAACTGGAGTTGGAGCACCACCTGTTCTGCAAGATCATGGAAAGTATAAGGTCGATGACAACCCTGCTCCCAATCAAAAGAAAGCTCATTGGAACCCTGAAGACAACTAGGCCCCGAGGCCCGCTAGTAAGGGTAAAGGCCTTGGTGCCCGAGGATACCACCAGGCTGTCAGTGCCCATGGAGCCCAAGGCGTTCCACCATTGGTGTGCCAATATGGATCGCGCGAGGCCTGGAGGTGATGTCCCCCCCAGCACCTCGCCATCACCATAAGAACAACGGCCAAGGAGCCAACAAGCAAAACACCTCCGTTAACCAAGAACGCGATATCAGTATCTCGGTTAACAATGAAAACGTTGAGTCTGATGGGGAAATGGAAGTAGCAAGCCCCAAGGGCAGTGGTACATTCTGAGGCCAAACTAATCTATGAGAAGGCTTGAACTCTCATAGGTGTAACAAGGCTTTCAGGCATGAACTTGAGAGGAAGGACTAGTCAGACCTCCAGGACATCCTCAATGCCCGAAAGAGGGATAACCCGTCACAAAGTGCCAACCAAGACCGTGACCTCCTTTGCACAGAGTTAGAGAGTTTGAAGAGGATAATGCTCAGAATGGCTCGACATCAGGGTCATGACTCAGACTCGGAGGATGAAGACAGGGAGCCATGTGCTCCTCACATTATAGAAGCCTCGTTACCGTGAAGCTTTAAAATGTCTGTCATCCCATCCTATGATGGCAGTACGAATCCCACCGAACACCTTTCGAAGTTCAATAGGTTGATTTAAGTGCATCGCGTCTCCAAAGAAGCCAAGTTTCATGTGTTCTCAATAACCTTGAATTGACCAGCAAATGAATGGTTCAAGAAGCACAGGATGGGAACCATTCATTCGTGGCACTAGCTGTCGTCTTTCTTCTGAAGACAATTCATACCTGATCAGTAGGTGAGCTTTGAGGTTAATGCTTTGGCTAACATAAAGTGGAGACCATTCAAGGCCCTCAAAGCTTACATCAAATGCTTCAAGGAAGCTGCGAGGACCAAGAAGATTGATGATGGCCAGCAGCTAATGGCCTTACATGCTGGCATCCGTGTAAGGTCCCCATTGTGGGATGACCTCATGCGGAGAGGATGCCGAACGCTCAGCGAATTCATCTGCCGGGCACACGAGTATATCAGTTGGGAAGACGCCAGGATCGAAGCATTTGGGGGGCTCGTCGCCTTTCCCGCTCTGATTATGCCAGGCCTCGT
The DNA here is from genome assembly GCF_963169125.1 of Humulus lupulus. Taxonomy (NCBI): domain Eukaryota; kingdom Viridiplantae; phylum Streptophyta; class Magnoliopsida; order Rosales; family Cannabaceae; genus Humulus; species Humulus lupulus. Next base: position 137,118,511 of record NC_084793.1, read on the forward strand.
GGCCTCGGGGACCTAGTATCCACCCTACGCTCCTGTCCAACCAAGTGTGGCGGGAGCCCAATCCATTGCAATTGTCCCGCCAGTTGGCTTTAGTGTCGTGCCACCCGCTGGTTTCAGTGCAGCTCTAACGAGATATACAGAAGTGCCCAATGGATAATGTGCTTATTAGCCTACATCCAGTTCTCCGCACCCAGTCGAACCCCCAGCAATAGTAGACGTGGGGGCAAAGGCAATGGTATAAAGCCCAAGGGAAATGGGAAAGTATAGACAGGACAGGGAGCTGCCGCTGAAGAGAAGTACATCTCGTAGTACTCCGAGTACACTGACTTAGTGGATTCTCGGGAGAACATCTTCGTGGCCAAGGAATAGCATGTCCTCTACCAGAAGCCACAACCCATTCGGAGAGACACGGAAAGGCGAGACCCCAATAAATTTTGTTGTTTTCATAACGATGTGGGGGCACCACACTAATGAGTGCCGCCAACTCAAGGATTAGATCGAAAACCTCATAAAATTGGGATACCTTCGCCAGTATGCTAGGGATGGAACATGCCAGGCTCAGACCCTAGCCGCGGTAACACCCACATTGCCCGCAGCCCCCTAGGCTCCGGGTACGGTGCTTGCAGCTCCACAACAATAGATAGTCCACGGACCTCCCCAGTGAATGGGCATGTGGGGACCATCTCCGGAGGACACCACTTGGGGGGAACCTCTCGAGGCTCGTAGAATAGGTATGTGTGAACCTTAAACCATGACGATGAGGTGTTTTCATTAGCTTAATTTCCTCCCCAGATGCTTAGGATGACCAACCAAGTCATCACATTCTCCGAGAACGACGCTCGGAGAGTGCACTTTCCACACCACAATCCTTTGTTGATCGAGAGTTAGTTTTCCAATAAGATGGTGGCTCAGATCCTGGTGGACAACGAGAGTTCGATTAACATCCTGTTCAAGTTGGCCTACGAGAAGTTGGGGATGACCACAAGCGACTTGTCCCTGTGCACCTTAACTCTATATGGGTTATCGAGGAAGATCTCATATCGATGGGCCAGATCAAGCTGTGCGTGAGGCTTGGAGAGGTGCCATGCCAAGCCTTTAAGTACTGCACCTTTGTGGTGGTGGATTTTTTCCTCGGCATATAATGCCATTTTGGGGCGTCTGACCTTAGTGAAGTTCGGGGCAGTAACCTCCATTCGACACATGTGCATGAATTTCCCCATGGATTCAGGGATTAGCACAGTCCAAGGAGACCAGAAAGAGACAGGGCAGTGCTATAGTGTGTCAATAAAACAACTAGTAATGGTAGTTGAGGAGGTGGAGGTGGAGGTGTAGGCTGTTCAGGTTGATGAAACCAACGAGTTGGACCCCAGGGTTCAAGAAGAAAGGGCTATCGAACCCATGGAGGAAGTCGAGGAAGTGGCCCTCGATGCCTCTGTCCCCAAAAGGAAGGCCAAGGTTGGGAAGAATTTGAAGGCAGAAATTTGAGAGGCACTGATGGGCTTTCTCCGAGGAAATTGGAATGTTCTTGCCTAATCTCACTCCGACATGATTGGCAATGACCCAAATATCATTTGTCATGCCTTGAATTTTGATCCGACCGTCGCTCTGATTTTGCGAAAGTGGAGAATGTTTGACCAGACCAAAGCAGAAGCCTTAAAGGTAGAGGTAGATAAGCTACTCGCTAACAGATTCATTCGGGATGCCCAATACCCCAAATGGGTATCCAATCCGGTGTTTGTGCGCAAGCCAAATGACACATGGAGGACCTGCCTAGACTTCTCTGACCTCAACAAGGCTTTCCCTAAAGACTGTTTCCCACTGCCGAAAATAGATCAGATGGTCGATGCCACCTATGGGTATGAAATCTTGTCCTTTATGGATGCATACTCAGGGTATAACCAAATTTCCATGCATGTCGCGGATCAAGAACACACTAGCTTCTGAACTGAAACAGGAGTTTACTTCCATAAAGTGATGCCCTTTGGGCTGAAGAATGCTGGTGCCACCTTCCAAAGGCTTGTGAACAATATATTCAAGGAACAGTTGGGACATAACATGGAGGTTTATGTAAACAACATACTGGTCAAGTCTAGAACAGCCCCTGACCACGTAAAGGACCTAACAGAAGTATTTTGAATACTTTGCAGGTTTGGGATGAAACTAAATCCCTAGAAGTACACTTTTGGGGTTGCCTCCGGGAGGTTACTGGGCTTTATTGTCAGTGCTCGAGGGATAAAGGAAAACCCCGAGAAGTTCAAAGACTTGGTCGATATGCCATCCCCCCGAAATCATAAGGATGTTCAGAGCCTCACCGGGAGGATAGCTATCCTGAGTCGCTTTATTACCAAGGCTACTGAAAAGTGCATCGTGTTCTTCAACATACTCCAAGGAGGTCAGAGGTTTGAATGGACAAAGGAGTGCAAACAGGCGTTCCAACAGCTGAAGGCTCACATGGAAAACTGTAACGCCTTGGCTACTCCAAGACCGTTACTATGGACTTTTAAACATGCTTAACTCGCTAAATGAGTCATTTGGTTATAAACGTGCATCTAGGTGACATTAGTAGGCTAAGGTGAAAAATTTCGATCAAAAGGAATGAATATATTTTATTTAAAACATTAAATTGTACATGGGCCCATAAAAGCGTTTACAAAGTTATTTACAATCCAAAATGGTCATTACAGTGTAAAGATTACAACCCACCAACCTAAGCGGAAAAATAAAGGGTTAACCCCTAGTTCCCCTGAGAAACACCTTGGTCGTGGTGGTCAAGCGGCCGCATATGTACACATCGCCACCTAAGCTCTCCACTCAAGGTTGGGTAAGCTTTTCTTTCCCTTTACCTGCACCACATAGCACCTGTGAGCCAAGGCTCAGCAAGAAAACTCATTACTGCATGTATACAATCTCAATGAATGATTATGGTAATCATTCCGGGGCTTTCCACCCAATTAGATGAGTGATTAATGAATCACACGTTATTTAAGTGACTAATGAGTCACACATTTGATAGGTGATAATAAGCCTGCCTCAAGGATCTGTCCCCTGTATAGATGACTAATAAGTCCATCTCTAGGGTTCTGCTCCTTAAATAGATGGCTAATAAGTCCATCTTTGGGGATCCGCTCCCTAAGCCATGTGACGTGTCAGTCACCTTAGCCTTTTGGCTCTGGCTCTAAGTAACTAGCCTTTAGACTAGACAAGTGCTTTTGTTTTCATCGAACTTAAGGTCGGTCAAGCATTTCATGCTTATGTTGAAAATGATTATATCGATTAGATCTAATATTTTTGACTTGCGTTAAACACACTAATACCGTTCTTGACTCATAGGTCAATCCCATACAACCAGTGCTCAGAACTACTGTCGAACTTGACTAATAAGTCACAGCTTCATAGTCAATACTGATACTGTAACGACCCAAATTTACTAATAAGGCTTAAGGGCCTTTATTAGTGTGTCGGGAGGGCAAAACTGGATTATATGTGATTTAAATGATTAAATTCATGATTATGTGATAAGCATGCTTATATGATTATATGAATATATGAGATGCATGATTTTGAGTATTAGTATGCATGTACGCCTTATTTAGGTTATAAGGGTATATTTGTAATTTTGGCCCGTTGAGGGCTTAAATGTAAATATTTGTGATAAATAGTTGACACCACATTATTATGTGGATATATTTGCAGCTTGTGACACAAGGTGATCCTGGTGAGCGGTTTAGCAGAAAAGTCACGGCGAAAATTTATACCCGGCTCGGGGAAGCCTGGGGTATTTATGGGAATCTAGGAAATATATTGGAGATAATTTGATATTGAGGAAACTAATTGGTGATTAGTTAGGTGTCGGGATTTAAGCGGTAATTATTAGGGACACTCGAAGAATTAGCGAGAATTGGGAATAATGACCAAATGCCCTTAGAAGGACTTAAAGGTTTAGTTATAATTGGGAGGGCAATATGGTCATTTGACTTTAAAGGGATAAGTTATATTTAGCTTTTAGGACTTAGTGGAATTTTTAGAAAGAAGTAGAAACTGAAAGAAGAAAGAAAGAAGAGAAAACAGATCACTTAGATTTACTCTCTTCTCCTCCAATCGGTTTGGTCATCTTTCACCACCTCTTGAGGAATTTTGAAGATTTAACTCAGGAAAACTTGGGCTGGAGCTTGGGGCTAGAGACCTTGGTGAAGCTAGAGGTTTTAGCAGGGATTTGTCACTTAATTAAGGTAAGGTCTTAAGGTTTTGTTGAGTTTTCTAAACTGTGTTAGAAATGATTTCTAAAACTTGATTTTGATGGAAGTTAGGAGAATTAAGCTTTGGGAATTAAGGAGTTAAAAGCTGGAAAGGGTTGGAGGATAACCTAAAGTTGATTTCCCCATCAAAGGTAAGAAAATTCTGAGTTTGATCAACTTGGTTGCAGGGTTAGTTTTGAGTTTCTAGTTGAGTTATTGAATTCTGAGTTCAATGCTTACTTTCTTTGTTTGATGATGCATGTGGTTAGAATTGAGGTTGTTGGGTCATGTGTGGTGAGATGTAGATGATGATGGGATAAAATTGGTGTATGGTTGAGGTTTGGAGGGGTTCTATAGAGGTTTGGCTCGGGGAAAATCGAAGGAGAAAAGCCAGAGTGCTAAAGTGTTATAACTAGCGCTGTAGCGCTAGCCTTTGGGTGCTACAGCGCTAGGCCTGGGTTGTTTGGTCGTTTTGGCTCTGTTTGTAGCGCTATAGCGCCCACTTTAGGGCGCTGTAGCACTACCCTGTCTCCAAAAGGGGATTTTTGGATTATTTCTTAGGGTTTTTGCCTGGGGGCTCGGGATATGATTCCACCACCCTGTTTGGTGGAATTAGGGCTTCCCGAGGGCTCGAGATTGGTCTCGAGGTTAGGTTTTGGGATTGAGATTTGGTAATGGTTCTAACTTATGACCGTGGCTAGGTGTATGCTAGGGCTCAGAAGGGATCGTGCTTGAGGGTTGTCATCATTGATCAAAACTACCGTAATTCAAAGGTAAGAAAACTGCACCCGGTCATGTGATTATGTTGGGACTAAGAGCTCCCTATATCTATATGATGTCATAGATGGTATTATGCCATGGGACATGTGATAAACGGTCTAAGGGTGCCATAATCAATATTTGTGCACAGGGCACGGCTCGGCCATTGGTAGCTGAGGACAGCTTGATATTCACTGAGCTTTGTTTAAGCGGGCCGAAGTCAGTGGGATAAATAGGGGTGCGACCTAAGGGCGTCGACCCTGGTTATTATTTGTGAATTGGTTATTAATGTTAATTGATAAGCTTGGTATGCTGAATGCCCAATTATATAGATGTTCTGGACTGTTAAGTATATGGCTATACTATATGAATTGTCTGATTGTTTGATTGATGATTGTGCTCTGTTATTGTGCTTTCTTGCTGGGCCTTGGCTCACGGGTGCTACGTGGTGCAGGTAAAGGCAAGGGTAAAGTGGACCAGTCCTGAGTAGGAGAGCTTTGAGGCTGAATGTACATAGTCAGCTGATCGTCCGCCACAGCTGAGGAGTGGTACAGGACAGGATAGCCTAAATGTCTGTTTTGCCCTTAGAGTGGCTAGTAGCTGTACCTATAACCTGAAATTTTGTAAACTGTCTTTTAAACGCTATTTCTTTTGGGATCCCATGTACTAAAATGTTTAATTATATGAAATGCAACTTTTGTGACCAAAATCGTTTAACCCTTGTTCAATTATAGTTTCAGTAACACGTTTCTAACTAAGTAACTTGATTAACAAGTCTTGCACTTTTACAAATACACAGTGTAACGGTCTTGGCTATCCAGGGCGTTACAGATACCATTGTCGATTCTGACTAATAAGTCAGTACCATTCACAGATAAGCAAGACTACTAAGCATTCATGATGCAATTAATGTCCACATATAGAGCACTCAACATGCCTCACCAATAACGATGCATGTCACATATTGGGTGCAGTTTTCTTACCTCTAGTTCAAGCGAGAAATAAGTTAAAAACGACCCTTGAGAACGATTAGTCCTTAATTCCTTTAGCAGTCACCTAGTCATAACCAAATATGAGATCCCATCAATAAAATGAGTAATAAAAAGTTCCTGGACCAAGACATAGCCTCTGGGACATCGAACCCTACTAAACTGGGTAGTAGGAACGATCCCGAGTCCTAAGGATTGAGTCCCCCTTATTAAAACACCAATCTGGCCAAAATTCCCTTAAGCGCCGTGACCCCTCCCTACTGAGCCGCGACTCGCCTCCCAAAAATAGAGGCACCAACCTCCACTTCCTACACCACGCGCCGCGGCCAGCCTCCCAAGTGTCGCGGCCCAAGGCCCTTCAGCTCCATCTCTCTTCTTCACTAAGCTCGGGCCGCGACGCCCAAGAACAGGGTCGTGACCCCACCTGGAACCCAGCCAAAAACCTTCATTTTTCCTCTTCTAAATCATTCCAAAAATCTACTCAAACATTTCCAAACTTATATTTTAACCCAAAAACCTCATCAGTGCCTCAACCTCATCAAACCCCAAGCTTTGAACCTTTTAAAACTACCTCAAATAGCCATTTCTATAATAAAAATCCAAAGCTTCAAACTAACTCAAAAACAGAGCAAACTAGGAAAACACAAACTGAAAACTTACCTTAAACTCATAATTAAAACCACCTTCAATGGCTGAACACAAACCTAAACCCTCAAGCCTTGCTTCCTTAACTTGAATCCTTGATTGGAGCTTCAAAATTTCAAAGGAAAAAGAACAAGAAAAAAGATCGAGAAGAAGAAGGAGAAGATGCTCTGTTTTTCTTAAGTTTTCTACAACCTTCCTTAGTTAAATATATCCCTTGGTCAAATGACCAAAATGCCCCTGGGTTAAATAATGTCCTATCAAGGCTAGCAAAAGCAAAATTGTCATTTCCCACCTATCTCTTTAATAAAAATTAACATCCTCCAATTCCCGTTATTCCCAATATTCTCAAATAGTAATAAATCATATCCCAATACCCTATAATTCTCGATAATGTACTAATCATCTAATTACCCCGAGACTCACCCCGAGCCTGGAAAATAACTCTGTTATGACCAAACCGCTAACTTGTATTTGTTATATTATTTTATAATATAATGTAATATTATATTATATTATAATATAATGATTTAGATTAAATAAATGTGACAAAGAGTGTCACATATTGTAACATATAATAGAGAGTTACAATATTTAGATATATGAGATATATCCAAATAATGTAACGTATTTGGTGTTACAAATTTGTAACTTCCAAATATTACCCTTTATTGTGTAAATTTGGTGTTACCCAATATTGAGATGAATTTCATAAAGACATATGTGAAATGGATGTTAGAGATATTATTTTAACCCCAATAATGTGTTTTAGGAGTTACAAAATCATTTGGGAGGGTTTGGAACCGTTTGGAAAAACATCACTTTTTTAAGTGCTGAAAATGGTCAGTGGCGGCGGCCAGTGGGACAGAGAGTAGTGGCTGCGGCCACAGGCCAAAACTGACCATTTTTTTTTTCCAGTTTTTTCAATCTTTGTTGAACGGCTCTAAAAACCCAAATAACTCCCAAATCTCATTTTTAATTCCATATTAATCTAATTAAACATTGGTAACAGCCATGGGGGTTGGTGGAATTTGAAATTCAAAGGGTGTCTCTAAACTCTATGAATAGGAGCCTATAGCTCACTTGAAAGACATAACAACATTTCTATCCATTAGAGCACTTAGCTGGAAACACCTTGAGGCTTGATAATTCCAGAAAGCATTTCCAATATCTGAGAGAGATCCCTTAGTGCTTGAGTTAGGGGGAAATAAGCTTTTGGACAAGGGTTTTAAACTTTGTTCAAGTTGGTGATCCCCAACCCTCTTCACTTAGGTTGTGTAAGTGAGAGTTTACTTGTATTTCTGTTCTTCATTTTATTCTATTGTTTTTCCTCTTATTCTCTTGTTCTATTTACTTATATATTTTTTTTAAGAGTTGTAATCTTTTCTTTTGTTTCAAACACCTTTATTTTACTTGTAATCTTTTGCTTAGAGTTGTATTCTCACTATTCTCTTCTTCTTCATCATCTTCTTCCTTTTCTTTATTTATTTGTTATTTTCAGTTATAGAGTTGTAACTTTATTTAATCAATCAATATTTATTTGTAATATTATTGCATAGAGTTGTAATATTCTTACCCATTTCCATTGAGGCAATCTATTTTTTCCCAACATTCAAAAGCTTGCCCTTGTTTATTTCAATGGAAGGTGAGACCATCAAAATCATGAATCAAGACCTAGTGAGGTTGGATAGGTTTGATGGGTCCAATTTCTGTAGGTGGCAAGACAAGGTGAGATTCCTTTTGACCACTCTCAAAATCCCCTACATTCTAGAATCCACTCTAGAACCTCTCCCAACGCCATCCGACAAGGACACCGCCGAGGAGGTGGAGAAAAGAAGGAAGAGGGAGGAGGACAATATCCTTTGTAGGGGTCATATCCTCAACACCCTTTCCGATAGGCTCTATGACCTCTACACCGAGACTAAATCGGCCAAGGAGATATGGGATGCACTTGAGAAAAAGTTCAAGGCGAAAGAGGAAGGTACCAAAAAGTTTTTGATATCTCAATACTTTGATTTCAGATTTTTTGGTGATAAACCTATTCTTCCTCAAATTCATGAATTGCAAATAATTGTTAACAAACTGAAAGTTTTATAGATTGAGCTTCCCAAGGCCTTTAAAGTTGGTGCTTAGTTGCTAAATTACAACCAACTTGGAAGAGCTATAGGAAAAGAATCCTTCATAAAAATGAGGATTATTCTTTGGAGGAAATCCAAAAGCATATTCAAATCGAAGAGGAATCGATATGTTGAGATAAACTTGTGGAGGGGGTGTTAGGGTTTTATGCCCTAATTAAAACCCAAATTCTTTGTAATCTCATTTTATTATCCGTAAAAGAATAGAAATCATTTTTTGACTTGGTCAATCACTTTGCTCACATGTTTTATTTTCATGATTATTTGTTTAATATAAACTTCTATTAAATCCCGAGCATATAGCTAATCTTATTTATAGTGACGTAATCACAGTGGAATATAAATATGATTATATGTTCAAAATAAGTTAGTCCTAAGATTAGTCAGTGCATAGGATTTACACTGACTTGCCAATCTACGATATGATCTACTTACACATTACAGTGTCATGTTCTTTCCAGAACATTAGCAAAGTAGATAAGATCATATGTATTTGTTACATCGGACAGGACCGATATTGACAGTTGATAAGATAAGTAAACATACCGTTATTATCTATTCTAGTCATATCATATAGTTGACCATAGGTCAATTCAATCTCAATTCTGAGTGGTTAGTATTCTAACTGATTGTATTATTTGAGTTCTTTGACTTGTTCGTTACCAGCTTACCCTACGGACTAGCCCATACTTACATATTGGGAACTCGGTAGTATAATTGAGTGGGAGTGTTAATCATAGATATGAACATCTATAGCTTCTGATGAAGAAGTGAAACGATGGTTTCCTTTTAGTTTGGTTCAAGGTGATAAATGATAGAGATCTCATTTCAGTAATTAAATTAGTTTACTGAAATATCATTTACAAGGAACTAAGTGTTTTAAGGATAAAATACAATGAGGGGTAAAACAGTATTTTAGTCCTATCTCATTGTAGACCGTCTATAGAGGATTGAGTGAAAATTATGGTTGTAACAATGGATAATTAATAGCGTATCTATATTTGTTATAGAGCGTTCTATGAATTCAAGAGTGCAATTCCAAGTCTATAGTGGAGTCACGAGGAATTAATAAGTTAGTAAATTTATTTGTTAGATTTATGATAACTTATTGGAGCTTGATTTCATAGGCCCATGGTCCCCATTGTACCTTGGATAAAATCATCTAGATAGTCTCAATTAATTGATTTAATCATCAATTAGAATTATCAAAGTTGACCAGGTCAATTTTGGATAGTTTCACAGAGTTGTGTAATTTTGAGAAGAAAAGAGAAATTATGGCAGATTTATTAATTAAGATAAATTGGTATCTAAATTAATAAATAAGTTTAAATCAAGGTTCAAAATATAAATAATTAATTTGATAAAGGATTTAAATAATTATTTAATTAATTAAATAATAGAAAATAATACAAGTCTTGATTTTAAGTCCAATGGGCTTATAATCAAATGGGAAATTTCACGGGCCTATAGCCCATGATAATTTCGACCTAGGGCTTCAAAATGGCTATTATTTTATTGATTTTTTAATTAAATTAAATGGCCTAATTGAGTCTATAAAAGGAGTGCTTAGAGAGAAGTCAAAACAGAAGTTGTTTGACAAGTCACAAGTCAGATTTTCTGATAGTTTTATATTCTCTCTAAACACAAGTCCTTTTCTAAGCCACTTTGTTATTTTCTCTTCTTCTCTCTATATCTATCTCATGTGTTGAGAATTGCCCACACTAGTCTAGGTGGTTCTAAGGATACATTGGAAGATTGTGAAGAAAATAGAAGATCGGTTCAGTTTCTTGATAATACTCTGCGACAGAGAGGATATAAGAGTTAGAGAAACTGAAGGAAGGACTCTTAATTCCGCTGCGTATAATGTAAGTATTATATTATTTGTTTCTCTTTGAATTCAATTTTAGAAACATGTTTTAGGCTATCTCGTATTAATTTGTTTAATATTAGATATACATGAAAATAAATAAAGATCCTGTATAAGCTTAATCCAACAGAGACTTCCAAAGCAAATGCGGTGTCACAACCAAAACATCCCAAAAACAAAGGGAAAAAGGGTAACGAGAAACCTTTGGGTCCAAAAACCAACCCAAACAAGTTTAAGGGCGAGAAAGGTCCTTGCTTTGTGTGTGGGAAAAAGGGTCACTATGCTAGAGAGTGTAGGCATAGAAAAGACCAACAAGGACCTAAGGTGAACGCAACTCAAGAGGACAACATAGTTGCTACCCTTAGTGAGGTGAATGTGGTCCAAGGCAAGGTGAAAGGGTGGTGGTATGATACATGTGCCACCGTCCATGCCACCTATGACAAATCATTGTTCAAAACATTTGAAGAGCCAAAGGGCAACCATGAGATTGAAATGGGCAATGAGGGAAAATCCAAGGTACTTGGCAAAGGTACCATTGAAGTCTTTTTCACCTCCGGCAAGAAAGTTACATTAGTGAATGTACTTTATGTTCCCGAAATGAGTAAAAACTTGGTAAGTGGTGATTTGCTTGGCAAGCCCGGCATTAAAGCCGTTTTTGAGTCCGGTAAACTTATACTTACCAAATCAAATGTATTTTTGGGAAAGGGGTACTCTTGTGAGGGTATGGTTAAATTGTGCACCAATGATGTAACTTTCAATGTTATCAATAAAAATGCTAATTCCGCCTATATTGTTGAGTATGCTTCTTTATTTTTGTGGCATCTTAGACTACCGCATATAGGTTTTTCAACCATGAAAAGAGTAGTTAAATGTGGTATGATTGCATGCAATATTAAAAACTATGGTAAATGTGAAACATGTGTTAAGGCGAAAATGATTAAGAAACCATTTTCTAGTGTAGAAAGATCATCTAATTTACTAGATTTATTCCATAGTGATCTTTGTGAATTAAATGGTGTTTTAACTAGAGGTGGTAAAATGTATTTTCTTACTTTTATAGATGATTTTAGTAGATATACCTATGTGTTTCTTTTAAAGCATAAAGATGAAACTTTTGATGCTTTTAAATTGTATAAATTAGAAGTTGAAAATCAACTAAATGAAAAGATTAAGGTGCTAAGAAGTGATAGAGGAGGAGAGTATTTCTCTAATAATTCAATACATTTTGTGAAGAAAATGGTATAATTCATGAGTGCACTGCACCTTATACACTACAACACAATGGTGTTGCCGAAAGGAAAAATTGGACTTATCTAGAGATGATAAATTCTATGTTGGTGTTTTCTAAGTTGAACTTCAACTTATGGGATGACGCGCTTTTAACCGCTTGTCACATTCTTAATCGAATACCGATGAAGAAAAATGAGATATCTCCATATGAGTTATGGAAAGGAAGAAAACCCAGTATAGGGTACTTCAAAGTGTGGGGTGTCTTGCATATTGCAAGAAAAACGAACCTAATAGAACAAAGTTAGGTTCAAGAGTCATAAAATGTGCTTTTGTTGGTTATGCCAACAATAGTAAAGCTTATAGGGTATTAGACTTAGAGTCTAATATTGTGATTGAATCTAGAGAAGTTGAATTTTTTGAGAATATGTTATGTGACAACAATTCTCAAGCTTCAACATCTCTAAAAGAGAATTTGTTATATGAGAACAATTCTCAAACTTCTACATCCAAAGTTGATTCTCAAGAGGAGAATTCTCAAAAGGATGTAAAGCAACCCTTTGAACCTAGAAGAAGTCAAAGACTTAAAAATCATAAAAGTCTAGTAGTGGATGAGATAGATTCTCAACGAATTTCATTCTACATGGTAGAAGGAAATAGAGAGGAAGTTATTAGGAAAATTCCTATTGTACTTCTCGTTGAGGATGATCCTAAGACTTTTAGAGAAGCTATGCAATCGAGAGATAGTGAATTTTGGAAGAAGCCATCAATGATGAGATGGATTCCATTCTTTCCAATAACACTTGTGAATTGGTAGACCTCCCACCGGGGTCTAAGCCAATTGGGTGTAAGTGAGTATTTAGGAGAAAATAACACACTGACGGCACTATCCAAACCTTTAAAGCTAGATTAGTAGCTAAAGGGTTTAGGCGAAAAGATGATATCGATTATTTCGATACTTATGTGCCTGTTGCAAGAACAACTTCTATAAGAATTTTGTTTGCTTTAGCTTCTATACACAACTTATATGTTCATAAAATGGATGTCAAAATGACATTCCTTAATGGTGACCTCAATGAGGAGGTCTATATGGAACAACCCGAAGGGTTTGTCCTAACAAAATATGAACATAAAGTTTGTAGACTTGTAAAATCCTTCTATGGATTGAAACAAGCTCCTAAGCAATGACATGAGAAATTTGATCAAGCCATCATGTCTAATGGGTTTAGACATAACAATGGAGACAAGTATTTGTATTCCAAAACTTGTAAGGGATATGTGATCATTGTTTGCTTATATGTGGATGACATGCTTATTCTAAGTAATAGCATGAAAGGGATAGAAGAAACGAAGAGGTTTCTATCATCAACCTTCAAGATGAAAGAACTTGGAGAAGTTGACACCATACTTGGTATCAAAGTAAAGAAACATAGTGGGGGGTTTTGCGTTAGGGCAAGCCCACTATGTTGAGAAAGTATTGAACAAATTTAACCATCTCAAGGTTAAAGATGCCAATACTCCATTCGATCATAGTGTAAAACTAGAGAGGAATGAAGGAAGAGCGGTGGCTCAATTGGAGTACCCTAGTTCTATAGGGAGTCTAATGTACGCTGCCCAATGTACTAGACTTGATATAGCATTTGCGGTAAGTAAACTTAGTAGGTTTACAAGTAATCCAAGTGTGGATCACTGGAAGGCAATTGGAAGAGTCCTTGGTTATCTCAAGAAAACCAAAGGATTAAGCCTTCGCTATTCCAAATTTCCTTCGATTTTAGAAGGATATACAGATGCAAGTTAGATATCCAATCTTGGGGACAACTTGTCCACAACTGGTTGGGTATTTACACTTGGTGGAGGTGCAATTTCTTGGGGTTCCAAGAAACAAACCTGTATATCTCATTCACTATGGAAGCAGAGTTCATAGCTCTATATGCTACCAGCAAAGAGGCCGAATGGTTAAGGGATCTGTTGATAGAGATTCCCCTAATCAAAGATAATGTATCTACTATATCGATACATTGTGATAGCCAAGTGACATTGGCTAGAGCATACAACGGAGTGTATAATGGGAAGTCTAGACATATTATTCTAAGACATGGATATGTAAGAGAATTGATTCAAAGAGGAGTCATCTCAATATCCTATGTGAGAACAAGTGAAAATCTGGCAGATCCTTTCACTAAGCCACTAATGAGAGATTTAGTGGCTGCATCATCTCGAGGGATGGGACTTAAACTCCCTAAAAAGATTCACGATTGATGGTAACCTATCTTAACACTAGTTATTCAACTAGTGTTAGGTTCAATAGGTAACAACAAGTCAATCAAGTGAATATTAGTTGTACTCAAAACAAGTCCCATCTGAGATATTGAGTACTTGTGTGTTACCAAGTCGAGGGTTAAAACTGAAAGGATTTTTAATAGAATTCAGTCTTGTGAAGACAAGTATTTTGGTAACAAAATACTGTAAGAATTCTACCTATATGGACCTAGGGGTGGTGCCGCCTCTCATGAGAATTGGGAGTATTCTCAAGAACGTCAATGAATGGAAAGTGCACATGGCCATTAACGGTGCAAAGCGAGACATAGAGGTCTCAAGTGAACATCACAAATGTGTGTGTGTTATCACAGATTTGTTATCATGAAAAGTTGGTTCAATGCCTAGTGCAACAAAATTTTCGACAAATTTTGTGATAATTACACTATTGTAAAGTTCAAGTTGAGAAACACTTTGTTTTATGCACTAATGCAATGAATCCTATAAGAGAGAGTGCTTATTTAATTAAGTGGGGGATATGTTATATTTTAAAATATAATGATTGATTAAATAAGTGTTACAATAGATAACTATTTAATCTAGTGGGAGAATGTTATATTATTTTATAATATAGTGTTTTAGATTAAATAAATGTGACAAAGAGTGTCACATATTGTAACATATAATAGAGAGTTACAATATTTAGATATATGAGATATATCCAAATAATGTAACGTATTTGGTGTTACAAATTTGTAACTTCCAAATATTACCCTTTATTGTGTAAATTTGGTGTTACCCAATATTGAGATGAATTTCATAAAGACATATGTGAAATGGATGTTAGAGATATGATTTTAACCCCAATAATGTGTTTTGGGAGTTACAAAATCATTTGGGAGGGTTTGGAACCGTTTGGAAAAACATCACATTTTTTAGCGCTGAAAATGGTCAGTGGCCGCGGCCAGTGGGACAGAGAGTAGTGGTCGCGGCCACTAATGTCTCTGGCTGCGGCCACAGGCCAAAACTGACCATTTTTCTTCTTCAGTTTTTTCAATCTTTGTTGAACGGCTCAAAAAACCCAAATAACTCCCAAATCTCATTTTTAATTCCATATTAATCCAATTAAACATTGGTAACAGCCATGAGGGTTGGTGGAATTTGAAATTCAAAGGGTGTCTCTAAACTCTATAAATAGGAGCCTATAGCTCACTTGAAAGACATAACAACATTTCTATCCATTAGAGCACTTGGCTAGAAACACCTTAAGGCTTGATAATTCTAGAAAGCATATCCAATATCTGAGAGAGATCCCTTAGTGCTTGAGTTAGGGGGAAATAAGCTTTTGGACAAAGGTTTTAAACCTTGTTCAAGTTGGTGATCCCCAACCATCTTCACTTAGGTTGTGTAAGTGAGAGTTTACTTGTATTTCTGTTCTTCATTTTATTCTATTGTTTTTCCTCTTATTCTCTTGTTCTATTTACTTGTATATTTTGTTTAAGAGTTGTAATCTTTTCTTTTGTTTCAAACACCTTTATTTTACTTGTAATCTTTTGCTTAGAGTTGTATTCTCACTATTCTCTTCTTCTTCATCATCTTCTTCCTTTTCTTTGTTTATTTGTAATTTTAGTTATAGAGTTGTAACTTTATTTAATCAATCAATATTTATTTGTAATATTATTGCATAGAGTTGTAATATTCTTACCCATTTTCATTGAGGCAATCTATTTTTTCCTAACAGTATTCAAAGATCGTCTAATTCCGAATAGCTCTAAAAAATCCACATTATAATGTGGCCTCATCCATAATTCACCAACATGCATGAAAATATAAAAATATGCCCTCAACGGGCCAAATTACCAAAATGCCCTTATAATGAAAAGTGGACCCACATGCATGCATTTATCATCATATAGTAATATAATTCACATAATCATGCATATAATCATTTAATGGCATAATGAATCAATTATGGCCCTCCCGGCCTTCTAATCCATCCATTAAACCTCATTAGGGATTTTGGGGCGTTACAAAAACCCACCTATCTTGTCGAAGCCCGTAGACGGAGAGCCCCTCCTGCTTTACATGGCTATCTCAGAGAATGCCATCAGTGCTGCCTTAGTACATGCGCCCAACCCCTCGTGTACTACGTGAGCAAGAAACTCCTCAGAGCGGAGTCCAGATACCTGCTCATGGAGAAGCTGACCTTTTGCCTAATGGTAGCTTCTCAGAAGCTAATGCCATATTTTCAGGCACATCCCATCAAGGTCCTCACAAACCATCCCTTATTGCAGGTCCTCCGAAAGCCGGAGCCATCTGGGAGACTTGTCAAGTGTCGGTCAAAATTAGTCAATTTGACATCACTTATCACTCAAGGACTGCCATAAAGGGGCAGGCACTGGCAGATTTCATCATCGAGTGCACCAGAAACGAGGAGAGACCTGAGGACACCATGTTGGTTGGGTCCACGTGGAAGCTATATATAGATGGATCATAAAATGAAAATGGCATCGGAGCAGGCCTCATTTTGGTATCCCTCGAAGGGCCTAGGGTTCACAACACTCTGAGATTTGGGTTTGATGCCTCAAACAACGAAGCAGAGTATGGGGTGCTCATTGTTGGGCTCATAGTAATACTTGAGCTCAAGGCCGAGAGCCTTGATATTTTCAATGACTCGTAGCTTGTAGTTAATCAAGTACTCAGGGAGTACCAGGCTCGGGGGACAAAAATGACCGCTTACTTGGCGAAGACCCAAGAAATGCTACACAGCTTAAAAAATTCACCATTCGACAAGTGCCGTGGGAACAAAACTCTAACGTTGATGCCCTGTCCAAGCTTGCAACCACCAAGGATGTTGAACTAATAAATGTAGTCCTCATTGATAACTTAGCTGCTTCGAGCATGTAAACTTCCGAGGATGTGGAAGTAGTCCAACCCCAAGATAGGTGATGGAGCCCATAGTGAAATATCTTGTCTCTGACGAGTTACCGCAGGATAAGAAAGCAGCTCGGAAGCTGCTTTACCAGGCGCCACAGTATGTTGTCATAGACAGCAAACTGTACAGGCAAGGATATTAGTTGCCCTTACTTCGATGTGTGTCCAAGCAAGAAGCCAATCTAATAATTCGAGAAGTTCTTGAGGGCTTTTGCGGAGACCATGTTGGGGGAAAAAGCCTCACCAAAAAGATCTTAAAGCAAGGATACTCTTGGCCCACCATGAACGGAGAGCGACAGACTATATCAAGAGGTGTGACAAATGCCAACGCTTCGCCAATATACCTTGAGCTCCTCCAAATGAGCTCACCCAGATGACTGATCCTTGGTCAAGCCACCCGCTACAATCACTTATAAGAAGGCATTGAATTTCATCATCAAGAACATCGTTTGTATCTACGGGCTCCCGAGGAAGATAGTCTTTGGCGTCGAACTGTAGTTTGACAGCGTGGTGCTCACAGAATTTTGTCAGCGACACAAAGTTATGAAGAGATTTTTCTCTATTGGCCACCCACAAGCAAATGAGCAGGTGGAAGCAGTCAACAAGACGCTTAAAGCCACCTTGAAGAAAAAGCTTGAACAGGCAAATGACGCTTGGCCCAAGGAGCTGCCTAGGGCATTTTAGAGTTACCGCAACATTTCCAGGACCTCCACGAACCACTCTCCATTCTCCATGGCCTATGGTTATAAGGCCATGCTCCCAGTTGAAGCAGCAATCTCCCGCATTGATGGGATGCGTATGATTCGACCACAAAGCACGCTTTACTCTGAGAGTCTCTGGACCTTGTGGAAGAGCTCTGTGAATCTTCCTATCTTCCAGTAGCGTCCTACCAACAGAAAGTAGCTAGATATTTTAACTCTAAAGTGAAGAATAGAAAGTTTGGGGTCGAGGATCTAATATTGCGAAGAGTTTTCTTAGCCACTAGAGACCCTGGTGGAGGATTGCTAGGACCTAACTGGTAGGGCCCATACCAAGTTGAGAGTGTTGTATGTCTGGGGACATACAAAGTAGCTCGACTAAATGGGGAATTAATACCTCCGGCCTGGAATGTTAAACATTTTCACCGGTATTACCATTGATATGAGCAGTAAATTCATTAAATTTTGTAATCTCCTTGTAGCCTCCGAGCATAGTTTATGGAAACTGTGTAAGCAAAACATGTTAATTTTTTTTTTAGATTCTGCTTATATTTTTTAGTTTCCTTTATTCTGTATGTACTACTCATAGAGTACCCGTTCGCTGGCCTGGACAAGTGAATGCAGACTAGTCTCTGATCACTTGGGGGGCATGGAGTTAGGACAACCTCGTAGAGTACCACACCTTGCAGAGGATGACCTAGGAAACTAAGCTTGTCAAAAGCAGAGTAGGCTTAGTGTCGATACCCCGAGAATAGAAAGACCTAGGAACTTAAGGAGTCTTGAGTTTGCAACCTAAGAAACCAAGCTTGTTCAGAGCGGGGTAGGCTTAGCATCTAGACACTGAAGAGTAGGAATCCTAGTTGCGCGAGAACTGACTTAGGTCACCTCCCGCAAAAATTGTGCCCAAGGAGCACTAACCAAGTCTCTTGATCTCGAGATGTGAACGGAAGACCAAGTCCTCTGTACTTTGTTCTAAGGCATGGATTTGGGTTACCTCTCGTGGATGTTGTGCCGGAGGAGCACTGACCAAGTCCCCAGTAAGTCACAAGAAAGAATAGCATCGGGAATTCGATGACTTGAGAAGCTAAGCTAGTCAAAAAGTGAAGTGTCCTTAATGTCATGAGACCCTATAGCTAACTGGCTTGGGAAATATCCAGTGCCAAAGAGATCCAAGTAATGCGAGATTGGATTTGGCATATTCTCCCGAGGACATCGTGTCGTAGAGTACCATGCCTCACGGAGGATGACTTAGGAAACTAAGCTTGTCAAAAGCAGAGTAGGCTTAGCGTCGATACCCTGAGAATAAAAAGACCTAGGAAACTAAGGAGTATTGAGTTTGCGACCTAAGAAACTAAGCTTGTTCATCACGGGGTAGGCTTAGCATTAAGAGACTAAAGACTAGGAATCTTAGTAGTGCGAGAACGGACTTAGTTCACCTCCCGTGGACTTTGGGCCCGAGGAGCACTGACCAAGTCCCTTGATCTCGAGATGTGAACAGAAGACTAATTCCTCTGTACTTAGTTCTGAGGCATTGACTTAGGTTACCTCCTGTGGACGTTGTGCTCGAGGAGCACTGAACAAGTCCTCAGTAAGTCGCAAGAAATAATAGCATCAGGAAGTCGATGACTTGGGAAGCTAAGCTAGTCGACAAGTGAAGCGTCCCTATTGTCATGAGACCCCATAGCTAACTGGCCTAGGAAATACCTAGTGCCAAAGAGATCCAAGTAATACGAGATTAGAATTGGCATATTCTCCTAACGATAGTGTGTCGGAGAGTACCACGCCTCGCGGAGGATGACTTACGAAACTAAGCTTGTCAAAATTGGAGTAGGCTTAGCGTCGATAACCTGAGAATAAAAAGACCTAGGAAACTAAGGAGTATTGATTTCACAACCTAAGAAACCAAGCTTGTTCAGTGCGGGGTAGGCTTAGCATCTAGAGACTGAAGACTAGGAATCCTAGTAGTGCGAGAACGGACTTAGGTCACCTCCCGTGGACTTTGGACCCGAGGAGCACTGACCAAGTCCCTTGATCTCGAGATGCGAATGGAAGACCAAGCCCTCTATACTTGGTTCTGAGACATGGACTTGGTTACCTCCCATGGACGTTATGCCCAAGGAGCACTGACCATGTCCCTAGTAAGTTGCAAGAAAGAATAACATCGGGAAGTCAATGACTTGGAAGATAAGCTAGTCAACGAGTGAAGCGTCCCTAATGTCATGACCTCATAGCTAGCTGGCCTGGGAAATACCCTGTTCCATTGAGATCTAAGTAACACAAGATTGGACTTGGCATATTCTCCCAAGGATAGAGCACACTCGATAAGTAATAACCAAGTCCTAATCCTCGAGATGTGAATGGATGCCTGAGTCGTTCGTACTCAGGCACGAGCCTAAGTCGCCTAAGACTTAAGCAAAATACTCTATGAGACCTTGCACTAGTTGCCCCAAAATAGCACAAGAATGGACTTAGGGTTACCTTCCGTGGATTCCGTGCCCGAGAAGTAATAACCAAGTCCCTCAATCTCGAGATATGAATTGGGGCCTGAGTCACTTGTACTCGGAGTCAGGAGTCGACCTTAGGAGTCAAAAACCAAAGTTGCATGAGAACGAACTTAGGTCACCTCCCGTGGACATTGTGTCTGAGGAGCATTAACCTAGTTCTTCGATCTTGAGATGTGAGTGGAAATTCGAGTCATTGGAACTCAGAGCTAGACCTCGAGTGCTAAAACTTGAGTGTCACGAACAAACCTAGTCTAAGGGAAGGGAACTCAGTTATCTGAACCTAGGATGATGAGTTCACGACTTCCACATGCTTAGGTCCCGAGTTGTGTACTCGGGGGAAAACTCTAAAGGCCTAAGATGACCCATCGGTGACCACGTACTCAGGGGCAGGTAGCTTAGTGTGAATGACCTCTTAGGGACCCAAGTCATTATGTCTCGGTAACACCAGAAGACATTAAAGTTACTTTCAAGGACATCGATCCTGGAAGACAACACTAAATGTGTTGAACCTTGAGCACTAAGGAAGAACCCTACAGTGCAAACAGACCTCCTCAAAGCCCGAGTCGTTGAAACTCGAAGGTGTAGGATAGTCAAGTGCCCTCACTTGACCCCGCATCAAAGTTATTCTTAGGACCACAAGCCTAAGAAGAAACACTAAATGCATAAGCGTCTAGTGTCATTGACATTGGCAAAAAGAACCTCAAGCTCTAAGTACCGTAGGCTAGCCCTGTCCTGAGTCATTGGAACTCAGGGACGTAGAACTCTCGTAAGTTAAGTTACGTTGAGTTGAGTTAACAAAGTCCAAGTTGCCTATTAACTAAGTGTCGACTCGATGATAAGAGTGGAATCATGGCAATAAAGTAGTGCAAGCTACATATGTTTAAACAGAAAAATATTTACAACAGAGCTCAAGGGTTCAAGCATTAATTGTCTATACCCCAAGAAACTAAGGCACGTAGGCCTAAAGGAGAGAGTCACGCAATGTGGCCCTCTGGGACCTCCTCCACTAAGTCAATGATTGGGTCCACTTTCGGAGCCTTCATGACCTCGTGAGCCATAGTCTGAGTCGCCTCTGCAGTTTGAGTTTCCTATAGACGTTCCTCAAAGAGGAGTTTGTACTTCTCGGGTTCTCCCGTGAAGTCCAGGCTCATCTCCTGATTATGAATCCAGGCCACATAAAAGGCGTCCTCAGCAATTGTCTCAACTTCTTGTTTGAGAGGACATGTTCATATCCATGGCTTGGATGGCTGTAACGACCCAAAATCAGTAATAAGGCTTAAGGGTCTTGATTAGTGTGCCAGGAGGGCATAATTGGGATTAGAATGAATGTTATTGATTTAAATGCGTAATTATATGATTAATAGTGTGCATATGATAATTGCTGATATTATATGATGATATGATATATATATATATATGAGATATATGTGAGAACCACATTATTATGTGGATAAATCTGCAGCCGGCGACTCGAGGCGATCCTAGGGCTAGATAGCGGGAAAAGTCACAACGGGGCATTATAATTGACTTTGGACAAGTCAAGGGGTATTTTAGGTATCAGGTAGTGATTTAGACTATCGGGTGATGAAAATAAATATATGGAGATATATTTGAGGTTAGGATGTTTAGGCGGGAATACTGGGGAATTTTACTATTTTGCCCTCGGGGACGTTTCCAGTACCCCGAGCCTTGGGATTAGTCTAATAAACTAAGGATATACTTGGAAAGACTTAGAAAATACTAGACAGAAAGTGTAAACCGACTCTCTCAGCCTTCTCTCTCTTAAGGAAGAAGAACAACTCTGAATTTTCAAGAGAAACAAGCTGAATATTTGGGAACTGAAGGGAATAATCTGAAGGATTAGCTCAGGAACTGATCAAGGACTGAAATAGAGCCAAGGTAAGCTTTGAATTTTCGTTTCTGAGGTTAGGAATTTAGAGAAATGACTGAGTTTTAAATATATGTGGTTTTGGCATTTAAGGTGGAAATTGAGGCTTGAAACTTTGAAGATAGGTCAAGGGACTCTTGGAGAAACGATTCTGCAGCTAAGGTAAGTTTCAATTCAAGTTTGATGGTTGAATTTTAGAATTTACATGGCTGGTTTTGAGTTTTTAGGTTTGGAATTTCAGAAATTGGGATTTTGGTGAGTTTTAGGCTGGATTTTTGGTTGAATTGTGTTGTTTAAATCATTCTAATGATGTTGTTATTGATTGGTTTTGAGTTGGGAGCTTTGGGATGGCATAAGGTGAGGTTTAGAGACTGAAAATGGTGGTTTTCTTCTGGGTTCGAAGGGGTGGGCCGCGGCCCTTGGAAGCTGAGTTGTGCTGAGGAAGGAGGGCGGGCCGCGGCATGGTCCATGTAGTGTCGTGGCCCTTACCTGTTGTTGTGCCTTAGGAGGGCTCTGTTTGAGGCCATGCCGCAGCATGGATGGCCTATGCCGGGGCCCTTAAGGGATTTTGGGATTTTGAGATTTTAGGCTTGGGCATTTAACCTAGGGTGCCCGGGATTGAATCTTTTACCATATTTGGTGAAGTTCAATGTTCCGGGGACTAGAACTTGGTTTAGAAACTCATTCAAGATTGTTAATGGTATCCTTCATCATGGTTGTGACTAGGTGCTAAGCTAGGACTCAAGGATCGGATCGCGCTCAAGGAGTATCGCTCGTAACTAGTACATCTAGAAGCCAAAGGTAAGAAAACTACACCTGGTTGAATATTTGAACGGGACTAAGGGCTCCCTGATATATATGATTGAAAGAATGGTATTATGCCATGTAAACTGTAAACCAACGGCCTAAGCGTGCCACGTTTAATTTGTGCGATTGGCACGGCTCGGACACTGGTATCCGAGGACAGCTTATTATGCACTGAGCTCGGTTTAAGCGGGCCGGAGTTAGTGAGTTAAACAGAGGGTGCGACCTAAGGTGTCAGCCCTAGTATTTGAGTTAATTGATTATTATATTTGGCTATAAATGTGATTAATAAGTTTGTTGAATAATCTAAGTATAGATGAGGTTATTTGTACCTTGAAGTATGCTTATATGCTATGGATTGAACATCTGAACATGCTTATTAGAATATTTGTATGATAATATTGTATATGCTGTGTATGTTGTTTTCTTGCTGGGCCTCGGTTCACGGGTGCTGCGTGGTGCAGGTAAAGGCAAGGGCAAGATTGATCAACCCTGACTGGAGAACTCTGCAGGGTGAATGTACATGTTAGGCCGCTCAGCCGCCACGGTTGAGGAAATTACAGGGACGAGAGGACCATAACCTTGTATTTTTCCTTAGTATGGCTAATGTTTACCTTTAACTGTTGAATTTTGTAAACTGGCTTTCAAACTTTGTACTTCTGGGGATCCCTTTTGTAAATTGTTTATAACTTATAAAATGTATCTTTTGAGGCCAAAATGTCTTTTAGCCCTAGAACACTTTAACTAATGACACGTTTTGATTAAACGACTTGATTAGCAAGTCTCACACCTTTATAAATACACAGTGTAGCGGTCTTGGCTATCCAGGGCGTTGCAATGGCCTTTCTCTCGCCAAGCTCGTCTCTGTCGTTGGCTTCCTTTAGCTGCTTGTTGCAAAATTAATTAGCAATAAAATTGTGCAAGCATACACAATCGACAGACACGTAATAAAGCGATAAGTGAGTATTGTCTCCACAAGGATTGAATTAGTAAATAATCGTGCAAAAATCAATACTAAACAACTTGGAACAAAACAAGTAATAAATATTTGATTAAACCTAAAACTACACAAGAAAGTAAATAAAATAAAAAAATAAACGAGAGAGCAAGACAATGATGATGAGCTAGAATAATTAATTTCTCCTAAAATGTAAATCTGATTCTAATGCTGGAGTAATGTTGTGACAAACTGGGAATAATTATTCTAGAATTCCAATTTAGTTCATAGGCTTCCGAAGAAGTTACTATGATATCAATTCTCTAATTAAACTAACATATGTCTATGCCAATCTAACTTCAACAATATTTATCAAGCACCAATTCCATAAATATTATGCAAGGCTTTAATATATATATATATATACTAACACAAATTTAGTTCAAAGAACTTAATCTTGAACCGTTCAAGTTGTATGTCCATTCATTAAAACCTTTTCAGAATTATTGATTAACCCATTTACTCACAATTGATGGCCAAACAAAAGCAAGTAAATAACATTAAAACCACTTGAATGAATAAAACTCAATTTCACATTAACACCATTAACAAAGTTCCAAAATCACACATTAGGGTTCATTAACAATTCTAGCTATGAAAAGTTTACCTCGTCATTAAAATATCCAAAATACTAATAATAAATGCAAACATTGTCAAGAAAAAAAAATAAAAAATAAATAAATTCAATACTAAGAGAAAGATGAGAAAATCAAGCCCCAATAGGTGTCCCCAAGTGGTTCTCTTCTTTTCCTCATCTTTGAATCTCCTTCCTCATCTTTCTTTTTCCTTTACTTCTTCTTCACTCTCTACTTCTCTCTCTAATGGTTG
This sequence comes from Humulus lupulus, assembly GCF_963169125.1. Taxonomy (NCBI): domain Eukaryota; kingdom Viridiplantae; phylum Streptophyta; class Magnoliopsida; order Rosales; family Cannabaceae; genus Humulus; species Humulus lupulus. Next base: position 137,143,274 of record NC_084793.1, read on the forward strand.
TTGTACATGTTTCTCCCCCCTCCCCCCCCGCCAAAAAAAAAAAAGGAAAGTGAAGCTGATATATGTTTTTAGGGCTCTCATTTTCTTTCTTTTCCTTAAGCTCACGTGGGCATTTTTCCTCTCATTCCTTGTCTTTTTGCTAAACATGCATCAACACAATTAAAGGCCCAAATATCTTCATTTAATCTTCATCCCAAGTCAAGTTAATTAAAAAAATAGATTTATATTGCTGAGGTGGCAACTTCTCACATTGACCCAAGAAATGCTTGCTGCCTAGACAGAATGCTTCAACATTGCTGCAGCATCGTAAGAATTCCTGCACGAAAAATTATAATTTTAAATCACATTAGCTCATTTCCACTTCACTCAACTTCATCAAATTTATCATTTTCTTACTTATTTTCCCTCATAAAACCAAAACTAACTCCTAAACCCAAATAAAAGAAAATTACTCAATTCTAAAGACAAAGACACAAATCACTCATCTTTTTAATCAAATTATAAGCTAACAGTATTAAAGATAACTCTATATTCTAGAGTTATCACACCCCGAAACTTATCTCATTGCTCGTTCCGAGTGATGACTCTAAAGATAAAAGAAAATAAATAAGGAAATCCAACTCAAGACAAGAAAAACACACAGAACAACTAAACACTACAAAAGACACACAAAAGAGAGAGAGGAAATGCTTAACTTAGTATTATGCTTAACAAGGGAAAGGCTCTCCAAAGTTTATTAAAGAGATGATGAATGGTGATGATGATGCCTCTTGCAAATGCTTTTAACCAAATTCTTTAAATGATAATGATTTTATCAAACCAAGAATCAAGCGTTTCTCCCAAAAGTGTGTACATAGCTCTTCCCAAATTATTCTCAAATCTCCCCAAAGTAAACTAGACGTTGATCCTAAAGTCTAATAATTGTCTCCATAGGTTAAAATAAGTCATTTTTTACTCAAATCACCTTAAAAGCACCTTAATTTTCCTAAGACCAAGTAAGAGCTAACAATCACTTCCAAAAAAAAAAAAAATGCCCCATACAATTTGAATATCACTCTTGCCATTATCCTTTATTACTAACATAGAAAGAAAGAAAGAAACAAATAAAATGAGACATATATCTTTTTTTTTATAAGATGCTACACCCCTAAATTTGCTTTTAACTATATTTATACAATTTGTAAACTCTTTTTTTTTATATATTTATTTCCTTTTTTTTTTATTTCTAGGGGTCCACTCTTTTCTTTGAATATTTTTTTTTCTATTTCTGTCTTTTTTTTCTTTCAATTATAAGCATATATACTTGGCAAGAAAACATTAAGATGAGACAAATACTCCCCCCAAATTTAATAATTAACATTGTCCCAATGTTAAAAATAAGAAAAGAAAAAAGTGGACGCACTCACCAAAATACCACTCAATAAAGGTACACTACTCTCATCCTCCCTCATGATGCAACACTCAGCATATATCCAAGCAAAACCAAGGTGCTCAAAGGGTATGGTAAAAGGAAGTGTATATAGCCAGGCTAGCATGTGGTAAAGAAATGAAGGGAGTCAATTAAGCTCAATGGGGGTGAATAGGGATAAAAAGTATGTAACGGTTGGCTCGAAAGGCTCAAACGGTCCAAAAATGGCCTAAATCATGTCCTCAGTTAAGTGTTGTCTAGGATTTCGCCTCAAAGGAACCACTAAGAAATTCTAGAAACTTAAGCTCTCCCAAAAGTCTAGCTAGCTTCAAGGGTTCAAGAAATTATTGGTCAAGCTATGCACGCGAAATTGGGATCAACGCTATCATCAAGATTTTTCAAACGTCGTTAACACTTGAGTACTATTAGCCTAGAACACAAAACAAGAGGAGATGTGATGGATGTGTGACCTGAATGCATTTTTTTTATTTTTTAGATTGGTCATCATCGATCCCCAAGTAAGCACCAACTAAAGCAAGTAAAATCCTCTCAAAAAACCAATTACACCAAAATACAACTAAGACAAACTAGACAACTGCACTAACAAATTTCCAGACTAGCAACAAAACACAAAACAAAGGATTCAAATTATCATTGCACAAAATCACCATTGAAACACCAACAACAACTAATTATTTACAAAAGAAAATAGGAAATATATATATAGCAAGAAACAACTTGAGCAACTAATAGACAAAAATTTCATCTAGCATATAACATAACATAATTAATAACAACCAGAAAATAAATGAAGCACAACAAAATCACAATACATAATAGGGTTAAGAAATTCTCAGCCAATGTTTTGCAAACAGATGGGTGGAATATGCTGATTTTTGCTCAAGGGTCGCGTAGTTGGGGTCTCGTAGATGTCGCGGCTAGGCACTGCTGGAATCGCTTCATGGGCTCTCAGATTCAGAGCTGAGCTGAGTTTCTCTGTGCATGGGTTGTCGCCGCTGGGGCGAAGGGAGAAATAGTGAAGTCGGCGTGGGTTCATGGGGACCTCTTTGGGGAAACGCACGCGACCTGGGAGGCTCGGGGTTGCGCTAGGTTCAAGAGAAGGGTGAGGTGGAAGTCATGACTGGGGTCGGCAGAGGCTTTGTGGGTGAATGCGAGGTGGGGTGGTGTGGAACAGAGTTGGGTTGTGGGTGGGGCTCATAGATGGTCAGAGATGGGCAGTGTAAATGTGGAAATTTTTCCCTTGTGAATTCTATTCACAAGTGAAGCTCTATACTATGAGACATCGTAAAAGCTACTCATTGTCCGCACAAGGGGATAAGGACGTCACATGATGGTGAGGGAATTGGGCTAAGAGGGCCACCCTCGCTATGCGAGGGCCCTCAGCCGCTTGCCAATCCGAACGTCACCCTCGCTATGCAAGGGTCCCCGGTTGGCCATCTGCGTGCACCCCGTTCCATCAAGCATCGAGCCTCGCCTGCACTCGGGAGAAGAAGGTCAGCCTCGCTATGCGAGACACCCTCGCTATGCGAGGGTGAGGCCTTGTTGTGGCGCCCGTGCCCCAAGCCTCGCCACGCCTGCACCCGGGGGGAAGAGGGGCAGCCTCGCTATGCAAGGGTGCTGCCATGTTGCGCCACCCGTGTCTTCAGCCTCGCTTTCATGTGACCTGGGTAGGCCAGCCTCGACTCCTAGTGCCTTGGCTTCACATGACACATACAAGTTGAAGCCTCCTTGGCATTGGCATGAGGAGTACTTAGAGACACTTAATGGGAATGCCAAGCCAGCATTGGGTATCAAACGGGGATTGATGAGGACGACCGAGTACAGGACACGTGTACTGACACGGGGCGTACAGTTGTGGAGAGAATAGAGGCACGGCCCTGTGATCTGCATCTGAGGAGTAGTGGCGGTACGGACCTGTATGAAGAGTAGTGGTACCACTTGGACACCCCCGACCATACGCCAGAGCCGACAGTACTATGTCCTAGGCCACGACTCTGGCATCATCAAGGTAGACACCACTACGCCCTGAGCCACTACACTATCAGAGTACCTGCGTACGTCCCTGTCGTCTGGGACTTTTTTGTATCAAGGGCCAATAGAGCCCCCCTATAAATAGGCCCCAACCCCTCACGTTAGGGGGTTGGAAAACTGAGTGTATGAAAGAGACTTAAGAAATATATGATCTTGATTTTCATTGTTGCTTTGGTTTTCTTCTGTTGATTCGAGTTCTTTCCATCTGATTCAAAGCTTTCTGTAGTATAGAGATTAAAGTTTTCTAACCATCAATCGTTGACGAGTTCTTACCGTCAACAGTTTGGCGCCGTTTGTGGGAACGTAAGCACCAAGCTACTGTTCTACCATTACTTCCGGCAAGAGGAAATGCCAAGACGTTCGAAACGACTCAGGGAGCCACGAGAGGTGGAGGTCCACCTTAACGGAGTCCAACTGAAGGCCTCCATGAAGGATCCACCTCCACCCTGAGACGTGGAGCCCCTAAGGGACCCTGAGGTTTGCGAGAATGACAGGGAGGTCTCATCACCGGCCATCCCGCTCGGTGAGAATCCTCCAAGGACAGCTATCGCACCACCCGGGAATGCCAATGAGTTCCTGCCTCTCAAACCACCGCATGTACCGAACTCCGGCCAGCAGGATCCGGGCCCCTCGACGCATAGATGTGATAAACAGCCCCGGGTCCATTCCGTGAGCTCAAGTTCTAAATCTCGTTTCTATGAAGAGGAGATTCGTGAGCTGCACCGTAAGAACCAAAGGCTGGAGACCACCCTGGAGAACATGCAGGAGGTGCTGAATGGCCTGTTGCAAGGTAAGTCAAACGTGACCCTGCCCAAGAGGAAAGAGAAAGGTCAGGAAACCACTGTCCCGATAGACGACGGGAGGACCAGACACTCCACCAGTAACACCCCCAGGGAGAAGCCGCATCAGCGTCCCGGATCATCGAGGCCACCCTAGGGGCCAAGGCAGGGGAACAATGTTGGCTCTCGCAACGGCATCGAGATCACCTCAAAGAGAATGCCCTCGGATCTACGAGAAGATCTCAACAAGAAGAGGGCGGATAAGAGGACTACCCCTCCTACTGTCCCCCGGGACGGCAAAGGAAAGGAAGATGTCAACCCGTCCATGTTGAGAGACTCCCTGAAGAAGAGGAGGCAAGACCTCGATACAGAGATGAAGAGCCTACGGAGTAAGATTGTCACCACGTCTGGAGGGCAAAGCCTTGAGGAGGAGTTCGACCATGAATCTCCCTTCACCAAAGAGATCCAAGCCATCCGACTACCAGCCAACTTCAAGGAGCCTCATATGACCCCGTATGAAGGAAGCACCGACCCCAAATACCATCTGGACGCATTCAATGACTTGATGAAGTTGAGGGGGATTAGTAGTGAGGCTAGATGCCACTGTTTCGCAGTCACGTTGAAAGGACCCGCATACAAATGGTTTAAGAGACTTTGACCGGGATCCGTCAGGTCTTGGCAACAGTTTTCAGATGAATTTCTCCAACAGCATCATGCCGTGTGTGATTATACAATGCCGGGCACCAGCCTTGCCAATGTAAAACAGGGCAAAAATGAGAGTCTAAAAAGCTACATCCACAGGTTTAACATGGAAGTAGCCAAAGTGGGGAGCTTGACCCACAGAGAGTTAAAAATGGCCATCACCACCGGGGTGCGTCCGGGAAGCAAATTGTGGGATAATATGCTCAAAAGGGAAGTCACAGACCTAGATGACTTCTACGAGAGAGCGCAGAAGTATATTCGTGTAGAGGATGGCCACGCGAACTTAAAGGCGGGAAAGTGTGAGCCAATGCAAAGCCCCTAACTAATGAAGGGTCGAATGGTGCAAAGAAGAAGAGGGCGTACGAAGGGTCGAGGGATGATCAACATAGAAAGCCCAAGCGAGGAAGCGACCATAGGCAAACGACTTATACTTTCTATACGGGCTTGACGGATACAAGGGAGCATATCTACCTCACCAACGAGAAGCGGGTTCCCTTCAAGAAGCCCCTGCCAATGAGAAAATACCGGTCCAAGAGGGACCCTAGTAGGTACTGTCAATACCACAAGGATATTGGTCACACCACAGCAGAGTCTATCCATTTGAAAGAAGAAATTAAGGAGCTCATTCGCAGGGGACACCTGGGCGGATATGTTAGGAGAGAAAGGCCGAAGTCAGAGGACGAACCGATGATGTCTCAGACGCAAAGAGGAGCTCCAGAGATTCAGGGAGAAGTGAGAACTATTTTCAGAGGTCCGGGGCTCGGGGGAGACTCCTGCAAAGGGCGAGATCGGTATGCTAGAGAAGCCAGGCGAAGTCCACCACCCTGTGTCATGAGTTTGGAACAACGACCCCCGAAAAGCTTCAAGGGAGAAAATGACTCGATCACTTTCACTGAGGAGGACGCACGGGGGGTGCACTACCCCCATAACGACCCTATGGTGTTGACAGTTCAGTTGGCCAATATGCGGGTGCATCGGGTTCTGGTGGACAATGGCAGCTCAGTGGATATCCTGTATCGCCCCGCCTTGGAAAAGATGGGGTTGGGCATCCGCCACTTGAAGCCCTGCCAATCTTCCCTATATGGATTCACGGGGGACTTGATACAACCTCTAGGGATGATCAAATTGGCATTAACCATGGGGGAGCAACCACGACAGACTACAGTCATGGAAAATTTCGTCGTGGTGGATTGTGTGTCTGCTTTCAATGCGGTATTGGGGAGACCGTCCCTGAGAGAATTGAAAGTGATAACTTCCATATATCACTTGGTCATCAAGTTCCCAACCCCCGGAGGAGTAGCTAGTATGAAAGGAGAACAGAGAGAAGCGAGGGAATGCTACAACACCTCCCACCGCGCATCCGTGAAACCACGAGAACCGATGGCCATGGTGATAGACGAGGCACCACGCACACCCACTGGAAGCCCGCAGGAGCTAGACCCCAGAACCGTAGAGGAATCAGGGGCGGAACCTGTGGAAGAAATAGAGGAGGTGGAAGTAATGGAGGAACCGTTCAGAATGACGTGAAGGAGGGGCTGATAAGGTTTTTGAAGAATAACCTAGATGTATTCGCATGGAGCCACGAAGATATGGTGGGGATAGATCCTAGTGTCATGTGCCACCATTTGAATATCTCCGCTCAGGCAAGGCCTGTTAGGCAGAAAAGACGAGCGCTGGACCCAGAGAGGTACGCGGCCTTGAAGGAGGAAGTAGACAAGTTGAAGGCCAATGGGTTCATTCGCGAGTCATTTTACCCTGTATGGGTGTCGAATCCGGTGCTGGTCCCAAAACCGAATGGGAAATGGAGGACCTGCGTGGACTTCTCAAACTTGAATATGGCCTGTCCAAAGGATAGTTTCCCCCTCCCGAGGATGGATCAGCTGGTGGATGCGACGGCTAGGCATGAATTACTTAGCTTCATGGATGCCTACTCCGGGTACAACCAGATTCTTATGAACCCAGGTGATGAAGAGCATACGTCATTCATAACGGATAGAGGACTCTACTGCTACAAGGTGATGCCCTTCGGGTTAAAGAACGCAGGTGCCACATACCAAAGGTTGGTCAAAAAGATGTTTGCTAACCAGATAGGGAGGAACATGGAGGTATATGTTGATGATATGCTGGTGAAGACCTGTAATGCCCCATAGCTCAACAAGGACCTAGAGGAGATATTTGACACACTCAGGAAATATCGAATGAAGCTGAATCCAAGAAAATGCACTTTCGGTGTATCCTCGGGGAAGTTCCTGGGGTTCATGGTCAACTCCAGAGGTATCGAGGCTAATCCTGATAAGATAAAGGCCCTGATAGAGATGTTCCCACTCAAGAGTAAGAAGGAGGTGCAATGCCTAACGGGAAGGGTGGTGGCCCTTAATAGATTCATCTCGAGGTCGACTGACAAGTGCCTCCCCTTCTTCAACATCCTAAAAGGGAGAAAAAAGTTCGCTTGGGATGAAGAGTGTGAAGAAGCGTTTATCAAGCTGAATGAGAATTTGGGGAAGCCACCCCTGTTGGCAAAACCTGAAAGGGGTGAAAGCCTATACTTGTACCTGGCAGTGTCCGAACATGCCGTAAGCGCGACTTTGGTTAAAGGGGAGAAGAAGCATCAACGACCCGTTTACTATATCAGCAAGCGGCTGGCGGACGCAGAGAGTCGATACCCTGAGAAGGAGAAGTTGGCATATGCATTGGTGGTGGCTTCAAGGAAGTTGAGACCCTACTTCCATGCCCATGCAATCGAAGTTCTCACTAATAGTCCCCTGAGACAGGTCCTGCATAAGCCTGATACCTCGAGAAGACTTATGAAATGGTCGATCGAGTTGAGTCAATTCGATATCATTTATACCCCGAGAGCTTCCATCAATGGACAAGTACTCGCTGACTTCATAGTGGAGTTCACTAGTCAGCCGAGTGGAGGAAGAAGTGAAGAAGAGGGGCAGTCGGTTGTAGAAGGGGAGACAAGGAATGTTGAGGGATGGAGCCTGCACATGGATGGGGCATCCAACGAAGGAGGATCTGGAGCAGGCCTCGTGATGACTGGACCCGAAGGACTCAGGATGTACTGCACAATACGGTTTGGATTCGAAGCCTCGAACAATGAGGTAGAATATGAAGCGCTTCTGGCAGGACTGCGATTGGCCCAGGGGCTGAAGGTAACACATCTACACATCTTTAGTGATTCACAGTTGGTGGTATTCCAGGTGAAAGGGGAGTACCAAGCGAGGGGACCCAAGATGGCTGCATACTTGGAAAGGGTAAGAAGCTATTTGGAGCAATTGGTGGAATATAGCATAGAGCAGATCCTGAGAGAGAAGAATATCCATGCTGATGCCCTCGCGAAGCTGGCTTCCACTAGAGATGGAGATACCCTCGAATCAGTGCCCATAGAATACTTACCAAGGCCAAGCATTGCCAATCCAGACGTTCACATGGTCAATGCCCCGAAGGAGTCGTGGGTCAGCCCGATTATAGACTATCTGAAGGATGGAGTGGTGCCAACAGACAAGAGGGAGGCTAGGAGACTAGTTTACAAGGCAGCCCGATACACCTTGGTGGATGGGGTCCTATACAAGAGGGGGTTTTTTGTGCCGCTCTTGCGGTGTGTTGATGAGGAAGAAGCTATGAAGGTGCTGTATGAAATACATGAGGGTGAATGTGGCAACCATGCAAGTGGACCGTCCACGGCTCGGAAAGCCATGAGGCAAGGGTATTACTGGCCTTCCATGGAGAGAGATGCTAATGATTTCTCAAGGAAATGTGACAAATGCCAAAGGCATGCGAACTACCCCCGAAAACCCCCGAATGACTTGACCAGCATGACCAGCCCTTGGCCCTTCGCTGTCTAGGGGATAGACCTGATTGGCGCCCTCCCCCAGGGAGAGGTGGTGCGAAGTACACGGTGGTGGCCGTAGACTACTTCACCAAGTGGGTTGAAGCAGAACCTCTAATGAAGATAACAGCCAAGCATATCGCTACCTTTGTCAACAAATTCATTGTCTGTAGGTTCGGAGTGCCCTACAAGATTATTTCTGACAACGACACTCAATTTGAAGGGGGAACGTTTGAGGAATACTGTAGGGAAAGGGGCATAAGGAGGAGCTTCTCGGCCGTCGTGCATCCACAGGCCATTGGGTAGGTGGAGGCCATTAACAAGGTCCTAAAGAGAAACTTAAGGACAAAACTAGAGAAGATGAAGGGTGCTTGGGTCGAGGAGTTACCGAACGTGCTTTGGGCCTACAGAACCACTCCCCGCACTACCACTGGAGAGACCCCATTCTCCTTAGCTTATGGATGTGAGGCTGTCCTCCCGATTGAGAGAAAGATTAACTCGCACAGGATACAGGAATACGAGGACCAGGTCAACCATGCGGCAATGGCTGAAAGCTTGGACATGCTGGAGGAGAGAAGGGAAAAGGCGCAAATGAGGGTGGCGGTATACCAGCAGCGGGCAGCCAGATATTACAACTCGAGGGTGCAAGAGAGAACGTTCAGAACAGGTGACTTGGTATTAAGAAAAGTACTCCCCAACATGCGAGACCCGGGGGCGGGGGTACTTAGGGCGAACTGGGAAGGGCCATACCAAGTCACTCAGTACATACCACCAAACACCTATAAGCTGGCGCGCATGGACGACACCGTCATACCTTGAGCATGGAACGCTGAACACCTTAGGAAGTACTACCAGTAAGACTTCCACTCCCAGCGCAGGTAGTAGTTGTGTTTAGTTTGTTGCAGGTTAGGCTATCTTAGTAGACGAGAATCAAAGAGGTTACCTAGATAACCTCACAAGTAGATGTAAGCCTTTTATCTATTTATATATCGTTGTAATCTGACTACTATGAATGAAACTGTTCTCCACTTCGTATGTTACTTACTTCTTTATGCGAGTATCAACTAAAGTCCCCGCCAAGATAAATCTCACCAGGTACTTGGGGGGTAGGACGACAAGAGTAAAAAAAAAAAAAAAAAAAATCTCTTATATTCAAAAGGATTAGCTACCCTTATGAATATCAAGGGAACAGTTTAAAAGGATGACCTCTAACGGAAGGCCGACACCCCAAGAGGTGAGGCCGTAAGGAGGGAATCACCCGATAAGTCTAGATCGGCCATTAAGCCGGCTAGCCAAAAAGGGTCTTACAAGGGACCCTTGAAAAAAATAGTACTATGTATAACGACGAGAAGGAAGCTTCTCGCAAAAAAAAAGTAATAAGCGCGCGCAAAGAATGTAAAAGGACCCCAACAGCCCAATGGGTTAACGTGTCCTTACAAGTATAATCAAGGTGCACCAGAAAGATTATCGCCATCTGATCAAAGAAAAATATGTAATCCACGAACAATAATAATAAGAGGGACTTACCAGAGCCCCTTAAGTTTGATAAAAAAAAAAGGGAAAAAGAGAAGAAGTGGTACGAGGGATTACATAGCAAAAGCATACATAGACTGAGTACAAAGGAACCTACAAATCTCCACCTCGACCTTTCCACTCAGAAATCTTCTCGACGGCATAGTCCCCAAAAGGAGATAGGTCAACGGTGGGGTTAGTCCTCCAGACAGCATGCAACGTTTTCTCGATTATGCGATCCTCTACGTTCACAAGATCAGCCTCGAGCACATCGATCCTCCCGTTTAGAGTTTGGATGGTAGCCTCCAGCTAAATGTTGGTATGAGAGGTGGATGCAGCCCGGGCCAAGGCGGTATCCCTCTGGCACACCGCCTCGGCCAATTGACTTGACAAGGCATCCTTTGCAGTCTCGGCCACCAATAGGTTCCCCAGTGCCTCCTCAAGCTCGTGTTGCAACCGTTGGGCCGATGAAGAGTGGGAGGCGAGTAGCCGATGGTTCAAGATGGAAGCCTGCGTGAGGGCGAGAATATGAAACAAAGCCTCAAGGTTCAGATGATATACCAGAAATAATATAAGAAGTATATATATGGCCATCATAAATGAATAAACCAAGTATCATGACAAATACCTGCAGGGAGGCTCACATATAGGCATTCTCTAGCTCAGCCTCGGGGACATTGTGCAACGTCCCCCATTCACCTTTGGGAAAGTTTCCCAAGTGATGGCTCATGGCTTCCCCATACTGGCTCGCCAGAGGATGATCTTCAGGGATAGAAACATGAGCTGGGTCGGGGGAGGCGTGAGTGCCTGCCGAGGCCTGCATTGGCAAGGATGGGGACTGAGAAGGCCCTGACCCATCTGCAGTGGTGCAGGGAGCAGAAGAGTGCGGAGTCGTTTCCTGGGGTAAAGAGACGCCTGTAGATGCCCACCTGGGATGCCTCCTCGAGGGTGAAGGAGCCCCATCAAAAGGAGGAATGATAAAATTCCTTCTAGGCATAGAGGGGCAAGGGATAGGGGCATCGAAGGCAAACTCGCCGCCAGGCGTTGACGGCGACATCCGAGAGGTAGCACCGCCAGTGTGACCGTCATCGACTACACCTTTAGCCCCGCCAACAACAGAGTATAAGCAGGAGTAGTTCTCCGACACCACGGTCTCCTCAACGTCCATATGGTTGCCCGGGGGGTAGACATAATCCCTATCGTCTACTTCATCATAATTTCTTTCATCGTGACCATATACCCACAGAATCTCGAGTACGGGTGCCGCTGGGGGTAGATCCACAGATTCGGGTGATGTAGGGCATGGACCTATAGGGTCGGAGGACATAGGGCGTGGACCCGCAGGAATGGGTGACTCGGGGTCAGGTGACGCAGGGCGCGGATCCTCAGATTCAGAGGAAATGGATCATAGGGTAACTTTCTGGTCCTGGGTCAGCAACCCGTACAAGTGGAGATTGCTCTCTGTGAAAATGGCGCTGGCTTGTTTGCATACCTTCGACATGGTCAGGATTTGTATTACTCGGTCATGAGCCAACCGTTTCAAGTTGGGACCAACAACCCCTAAGAGACCTGCCATCAAATGAAAAGAAATAACCACAGTTAGAAGAGCTATAAAAAAAAAAAGAGAGAAGTCGAATGATAAGAGAAACCTCTGATATATGGGATCAAAATGAGAATAGCCTTACGTGGGGTGTTGAATCTAGAGTGTCGGGTTTGCCCGCTATAAGTAAAGAAGTAGTCTAACTTCCACGACCCCCTATTGGAAATAGATCCCTCCACGAGAGAACTCCCTTTAAGGGCCGCGGCTTTCTGGAGCTGGTAGAACCCAGGGGCCGATGTATTCTCCCTCAGGGTGAAGAAGTAATGAACCTCGCTTATCGAAGGCCCCCTAGAGTACACCTGATGGTACAACACATATAGGTAGCTAAGCATCACCCAGGAGTTGGGGGACAATTGTAGCGGCGCCAATTCAAAGTAGTCCAACAATTTGATGAAGAAAGAGTGAAGTGGCAAAGCTCCACCAGATCGGATTATGGAATCGCTGAATGTCACGAACCCTTTTGGCGGTGCGGACGCGCGTTCATTGCGCTCTGGTATAACTAACTTGAGATTCAAGGCTAACTTATGAGCTTTCAACATGTTGCCCAGTTTCTTCAGGGTAACTGTGGACCTGCCGGTTTCATCGGAAGTGTCTAAGGCTCTCTTTGACATCTCGGGTACCTGGACAAAGATAGGCAGTTTATGAGCAACAGACTTTTTGAGGGTCCTGGAAGGTCCCCCACATGTCCTATGTCTACCAACGCTTTGCTTGACCCTAGGGCGCAAGACATTGGATAGGAGAGGAAGCAAGGGTGGAACCATGGAAAGTAACTCCGGTTCAACCAATTCACGACTACCGCCTTCGAAGGAGGAATCCCTATGATCGAGAGACTCGTCACGACAAAAGGAAAAAGGCTCAGGGGGAAAGTTTTCTTCTAGGCAAGCAATTTTAGAAAGGTAATCCTAGAGGATTGACTGTAGCTGGGAAATGTATGTCGCTTGCTGGGGGGAGAGACCAGAACCCGCGTCCCTGGGATGGGATTCTAGCTCCCTCTCCAGGCCGCATGCTTTATGTCTGAGGTAAGACAGTCTCCTGAGGTATAGTGCCCGCACACCCCCGCGGTTAGAGGGTCTGCGTGCGTCGACCTCTGAGTCAGAGGATGACAACTCAATAAATTCAACATTGGACGGACCTTCGGGACATCGCCTAGACGCCATGGACCAGCTAGGACTCGAAGGCATGTACGCATAAGGGTGACTCTATATCTACAACATGAGTGTGAGGGTATAAGAAAAGGGCCTATGTATGGGTACTGGAAAGGCTATACGAAGAGAATGTTAAACTCTAAAGAATGAGTGTCATGCAACCATCAATTCTACCCTCGCGTAATCAATGCAAAACAAAAGGGAGAAGAGAGGAAGGAGGCATACCAGTGGGAATACGAAGCTGAAGGGGTGCAAGGATAGACTTGCGAAGGAGCAGGGGCAAGACCGTAGGAGCAAGGGAATGCCCAGCATCACCATGAAGCTAATAAAGAAAAGGAAACAAAAGAAGAAAAAAAAAAGGATGAGTAACGAATATAAAAGAAAGGGTACCTCAAGAATGCTTTGGAGGAGGATAGAACCCTTGAACTCTTGAAAATAAGTTGGAGAGCATGCCACTAGGCTAGGCCAGTCTTGGTGTGGAGAAGTGGCTTCAAGCCTTGGGGTATTTATAGGGAAAGTCAATGCTCCCTAGCCATTGGATCTATCTCCCTATGAATGGTGGACATCAAGAGTATGGGTAGCCTTGGGATCCACGATTGAGGATGATTGGTCCTTATGCAATCTTAGGAATTTTCATGGATCCCCCAAGTGTTAGGTGGTTGTTGTGTTTCTTTGGACACTATAAAGAAACACAACTCCAAGCCTCACCTCGTATTTCTTCGAGCGACGTTGGGAAACTTTCCAAGGCTAAGTCCCCCAAGGTTGGCCGTACATGTCAAGCAAGAGAAATAGAGAGAGTCTACAAACACACTTAAAAGTGTACTTATAGACTCGGGGGGAAGTGTAAATGTGGAAATTTTTCCCTTGTGAATTCTATTCACAAGTGAAGCTCTATACTACGAGACATCCTAAAAGCTACTCATTGTCCGCACAAGGGGATAAGGACGTCACATGATGGTGAGGGAATTGGGCTAAGAGGGCCACCCTCGCTATGCGAGGGCCCTCAGCCGCTTGCCAATCCGAACGTCACCCTCGCTATGCGAGGGTCCCCGGTTGGCCATCTGCGTGCGTCCCGTTCCATCAAGCATCGAGCCTCGCTTGCACTTGGGAGAAGAAGGTCAGCCTTGCTACGCGAGACACCCTCGCTATGCGAGGGTGAGGCCTTGTTGTGGCGCCCGTGCTCCGAGCCTCGCCACGCCTGCACCCGGGGGGAAGAGGGGCAGCCTCGCTATGTGAGGGTGCTGCCATGTTGCGCCGCCCGTGTCTTCAGCCTCGCTTTAATGTGACCTGCGTAGGCCAGCCTCGACTCCTATCACCTTGGCTTCACATGACACATACAGGTTAAAGCCTCCTTGGAATTGGCATGAGGAGTACTTAGAGACACTTAATGGGAATTCCAAGCCAGCATTGGGTATCAAACGGGGATTGATGAGGACGACCGGGTACAGGACACGTGTACTGACACGGGGCGTACGGTTGTGGAGAGAACAGAAGCACGACCCTGTGATTTGCATCTGAGGAGTAGTGGCGGTACGGACCTGTACGAAGAGTAGTGGTACCACTTGGACACTCCCGACCATACGCTAGAGCCGACTGTACTATGTCCTAGGCCACGACTCTGGCATCATCAAGGTAGACACCACTACGCCCTGAGCCACTACACTATCAGAGTACCTGCGTACATCCCTGTCATCTGGGACTTGTTTGTATCAAGGGCCAATAGAGCCCCCCTATAAATAGGCCCCAACCCCTCAGGTTAGGGGGTTGAAAAACTGAGTGTATGAAAGAGACTTAAGAAATATATGATCCTGATTTTCATTGTTGCTTTGGTTTTCTTCTGTTGATTCGAGTTATTTCCATCTGATTCAAAGCTTTCTGTAGTATAGAGATTAAAGTTTTCTAACCATTAATCGTTGACGAGTTCTTACTGTCAACAGGCAGTTTCTTGGTGGAGATCATGGCTAGAAGTGATGGTGGGGCGGCGAGTGAAGAAAGAGAGAAGGAAAGGGAAAGAGAAAGATTAGGGTATTCAGACCACTTTTGATTTTTTTTTTAAATTGCAGGCGATGTGTCGCCCAGTAGGTGGGGACACATCGTAGATTTCTCTACCTAAAACCACCAAAATTCCTTGAACATGTTGTGCACTTAGCTCAGTTGCTGCATCATTACTATAGCATTGCAACCCAGAGTTTTTGATTTTCATTCCTTAGCTCCCCACCTTTTTGTTCACCTACCACACCTCCAAAACATTCCAAAACTCTAATTGTTCACTCCAAATCACTATCTTTTTGAACCTAACTCCTGCACCATCAAAGGAAACCCCAAAGACCAAGTGAAAGAGGATCAAGAAAACAAGGAAAACCATTTTTTTTAACAAATAAAAAAAATCACTAAAGGAAATATAATGAACTTAACTAAATTTCTAAAATAAAAATTAGAAACAAAGTTTAGAAACTTAGGTTGCCTCCCAAGAAGCACTTGATTTAAAGTCGTTGGCTTGACTTTATGGAAAAGTGCTCATAACTTTTTCCCATAGAGAGTGTTATATGCCCTCACATATGGTTCTTCATTATGAACACCCTCAAGCTTGGCAAGATGTGAAATTTATGGGATCATGTGCTCAACTCGACTTGCGTTTGATGATTGAGTGTGGTGGACACCAAGATATGACGCTATTGATGGCGGAGGAGGTGGTGGCCAAAAAGGATCTTCATATGTGTATGTTTCCATGACTAGTGTCTTCCAAAGTTGAGACTCAAGGACTTGTTGTTCTTGGAAGTGTTGCAATAGGGGTGGTGGTGGGTTTACATTTAACTTTTTAGCACTATTTTTCTCAAATACTTTCCCAACATCTTGGGGAAAGATAGAACTTGACAAGCATGACTTCAATATTTTCTCTCGTTTTCTTCACTACTTTGGATTGAAGTGGGCTCCTTGTGCTGCCAAAAATTTTCACAAAGCGTCTCTAACTCTTTACCACTTTTCAAAATGACCTCCTCACTTTTCTCTTTTCTCCTTGCATTTTCCATATTACTAAGTAACTCTTTGGCCAATAACCCAATTTGATTCTCCAACTTCATCAAGGATGCATCTTGGCTTTGAATCAAGGTATCATTTTTAGCCATAAACTCCATCATTAATACCTCCAATGAATTGGATTGATCAACTTGTTGAGGTTCTTCTATGATAAAGTGTTGAAAATCCTCCAATGTCTCCCCCCATGGTTCTTGAGTGCAATCTTCAAAAGTGGGCTCCATATGGCTGAAATTATTCTCCAAAACTTGGTTGGTTATTGGAGAACTAAAACAATAGCATTCATCATATTCAGCCATTTCTTCAAACATCCAAGAGGCTTCATCAATGGATATTTGATAAAAATTGTTTGTAACATCCCAAAAATGCTAATATGGTTTAGTGCCTTAATTAACATGCCGGGAGGGCATAATTGGATATATGATAATATGAATATAAATGCATGTTTATGAGTATTAAATATGTAGTGGGCCCATTCTTGTTAATAAGGGCATATTTTTAATTTTGTCCATTGAGGGCGTATTATGTGAATATATTTGCAGCGTCGGCTCGAGACGATCTTAGTGAGCATATTATGGGAATAGTCACAACAGGGTTTAATACCCGAATCGGGGTGAGCCTAAGGATATTTTGGGAATTTAACGTGTATTTGGGATTTATAGATTAGAGGGTAAGTATTTGGTGATTAGTTGGGTATGTCGAGACTAATTTGGAATTTGTAGGACGACTCGATGAACTAGTGAGAAACAGGGAAAATGATTGTTAAGCCCTCAAGGACAATAAAGGGGTTGAGTTATCATTAGGGTCAATTTGGTCTTTAGGTTAAAGGATATAGTTGGATTAAACTTCAGGATTAAGTTAGAATATATCAGAAGTCTCAGCTCTCTCTCTCTTTCTCATGTTCTCTCTCTTTCTCAAAGGCTTGGGGTTTTGAAGGAAAAACTTGGAATTAGGGCCGAAAGTAGTGGATTCAGATGGGAATTGAAGCAAGGATTGGTTGAGGTGCAGCTCAGGGTCAAAATCATCATCAAGGTTAACCCGCTAAGGCTCGGGGCTGAGGATCGTGCTCGAGATCGCTCTACATCCTTCCCTCGGGACTCGAGGTAAGAAAACTGCACCTGAGTTGTGAATGGGGCTGAGATTCCCTGTAAATGAATATATGTGGGACCATAATGTATTTTTGATTGGAGATATCTGTATAGGCATGTTTGTTCATGCTGCTTTTGATTGCATGTTTCGTAATCTGTTTATCTGTTATATTTGATGTGAAAGTCTGGCCTAAGGGAGCTGGGGCTGATGTTAAGCGTACGGAACGCAGCTCAGCCTAAGCGAGCCGAGATCAGCTAAATAACTAGAGGGCTCGGCCTAAGGGCGCCGACACCTAACTAATTGTATTAAGATTGAATTATATATTTGGATTAAACAGTTTACTGTTGCCTAGCTTGTTGCTTGTATTCCACTGTTGATTGAACTAGTTGATAATAATTGTTATGCACATTTTGTTGTTATCTATGCATGTTGAATTTAGTTTTCTTGTTGAGCCTTGGCTCACAGGTGCTCTTTAGTGAAATTAAAGGCAAGGGAAAGTTGGACCAGCCATGAGTTGGAGAGCTTTGGGGTGGTGTGTACATTGGCAGCTGCTCAACCACCACGGCCAAGGGATTTACAGGGACTAGAGCCAAAATTGTATTTTTCCATTTAGGCTGGCTTCAGTTATAATTTTACTTTTGAGGATTGTAACCTCCTTGTAAACATTACTTTTGGGATCTCGTGTACCAAACTCCTATTTTAATGAAAGTCAACTATTTTACGGTCAAACTCTTTTAACCCTAACTCATCAGTTGACTTTAGGAACACATTTATGTCCAAATGACTTGACTAGAAAGTCTTGCACAATTTAAAATACACAATGTAATGGTCTTGGTTACCCAAGGCATTACAACTTGGTATCAGAGCCTTGACCCAGCTGGAAGTGTGGTTGACAGGGACATTGGACCCCTAAGGGGGGTGATTATGATAGTCAGAATCTCATGATATACAGGGGAAAGACCGGTAAAAGTTTTGTAATCCCACATCTCCTAGGGAAGGTCAAGTGTGATGATTCTAAGACTGTGTAGGTATGTGTAGAGTCCAAGAACTTTACTTAGCTAGTTAGATAGTAGTATAATAGTAATAATAGTATTATCTTTATGACTGTGGATTTTTGGTTCAGACCGGGATTTATTTGGACACTCATAGTAATACTTGTAGATTTTCTAAGTTTAACCTATAGTTTAAGAATAATAATTTTCACCTAAGGTTTGATTAATATGACTGATATTGAGGATAATATTTAATATACTATAAGGTTTAGATAAGAACCAATTAGATAATAGCACATGTTATGTATGGGTTTATTAATGATTAAGTATTTTGAGGATTTAATTTATTAAGGTTAAAATTTGAACACCCTAAGGTCAGTCAGCAGCTTTGAAAATGTTAGAGGGCTTAGTCAAGGCTGTTTACTCAATTCAAATTAAGCTAAAAATGTGTAATTTCGTGTTTAAATAATCAGCGTATGCCGATATATCGCAGCTATAGGGGGCGATATATCGCAGCACGAAGATACAAAAAACACGAAACGTTGCACGATTGCCTCGGGCATACTGGCCCAGGCGATATATCGCCTATAGGGGGCGATATATCGCCCCTCTCAGCATATTTTGAAAGTTTTCAAAAACGTTCTCCATTCAAACCTTCAACCTCTTGATGTGTCCAACATCTTTTTGAACGAGGCTTCAGCCTCTGCTGAACGATAATTCAAATTATTTTCACTTAAAAAGCCATTATTTTTATTCAAGTTAAATGAAGATCTTTTCATTCCTAAACTCTATAAATAGGACCTAGTACCCAGCCATTTATTCATCTATTACTCTAGTTCAGAGGCTGTAAGTTGCTAGGTGAGTGTGAGAGTGTAAACACTTGGGTTGGGAATTATAAGCTTGACCATTATAAGTTTATCAAACACTTGGGGAAGTAAGGTTTATTCACATTTCAGTTCAAGGTTTAGATTGGTCATATAAGTCTTCAAGGTATTTCCAAACTCTAGTCCATTTCTATATTATGTTCTTTAAAAAATTCTCATAGTCTTCTACTCATCCTAACCTTATTCTTATTCTTGGTTAGGAAATCCAAGTTCTTAAGCACAAGGTTTTTGGTAAGTATATTTTGATAGCATAGTCCCTTTTTCACTTTCATCCCTTTTCTTCAATATACTCACCATATTATAAATGGTTTTTAGGAGTGTTCCAAGGTCCCAAATCAGTTCCCATATCCCGGTTATTTTGGTAAGGAAAATAGGATAGGATTTATGTGTTATATGCTTTTATATGTTATCTTATGATTTTATGTTATGTAATAGGTTTGTTGACGCGGTTCTTCGGCAACAGGTAATTAAGAGAAGAAGAGAAAGAGATTAGTACTTAAAAATAGAACCGCCGCAGATATGAAATCTTTGTGAAAAGAACTAGGTGACCTTAAACACGTTTTTAAGTGGTTCGAAGGTTAAAATCCTTCTACTCCACTAGTCAATATTATTGATCTTTTCTGGGTAATTGGTTTACAAAATATATAGTTCTTACAAGACTATTTTTTCCAACCTCTATCAATTCCCAGGGTCTCCATATTTATAGGAGAAGGCACCTGGAAATTGGTAGGGAGGTCATCCCGTGACCTTTCCATTTGTCATATCAAGTCTGTGATATTCATGATTAATTCCTAAACCTGACACACAAGTGCGGTCTAATCAGTATGGAAGGAAACAATGGGCCGCACGGCCCAACCCGTCCGTGGGTGTTTGAATACGCACGAACCTGCTGCGTGTCCGAGAAGTCAGGGGGATATCGGACACGTGATGGCAGGATTATGCACGTTTATCTTGCGTGTTGACTTCCCATAGGGTCAGAGCTTCCTGAGAAGCTCGCTGCCGGAACAATCCATAACCCGAGCTGATCCGTCCGTGGTCGCCGGATGTTGTTCCCAGCTCCTGGAACAACAAGAGGGAGCAGGAAACTCCATCCCCTCGAGCTAGAAAGGGCCCGTCCTGAAGATAAAGCCTCTGGCCTGTGGGAGCCTCGGGCTAAATCATGTTTAGTCCGAGGATCGTCCTGCTAAACAGCCCGTGGGAAAGCCAGGGCGTACATCTGCCCCCCAAGTTCCTGCTCGTGGTCCATGACGTCAGATATGGGAGACCACAGTAGGAGCTTTTAGACTTCTCCCACAACCCTTCGCATTCCATGCTTTTCGCATGCGTCTGATACGTGGAACGCCGTGGGTGGCGACGGTACACTCTATGAGAACCGCATTAAATGGCCTAGCCTACTGTCCAGCCGTCGTTTCACATTTCGAGTGGAGGGTCTCCCAGGAGCCTTTTACACGTGATCCTCCCTTGTATAAAAAGGGGGTGGTCATCCCACGCACGGGCCACCTTACCATTCAGAACCTCTCAAATTTCCTTCTTTTCTCTCTGACCTTCCGAAGAACAAAACCCTCATTTCCATTGCTCTCATCTTCTCCGTTCACGAAGCTTAAGCGTGCGAGTTCCTTCAAGGCCTTGGAGACTACTGTGCCAACGAAGCTCCTACCAGCGCAGCAACCTCGCTCACCATCCAACCCTATACTGTAAGTCTTCTGTCCCTGTTTATTTTTGAAAGCATGCCACTGTAGCCTAGGTAAAAAATTTTACTGTAGCCACATGCAGAGGTTTTCTGGGTCGCGCGGATATGGAGGGTGATGGCCCTTCTTAGATTAGGGCACACTTGCCATGGGACATCGCCTTAGAATATGGGTTCCATGATTCTCTCTTAGGAACAATTTCTGGGTAGGATCCTCAGGAGTTTTGGGTGCAAAAACCGAGTAGCTTAGGGAATACGCCTTAAAAGCGGTTTTGCCACGCCTTGCCTGTTGAAACTTTCCCCCCAAGGCAATTTTTTACTCTGATCCATCTGACACACGAATTCCGAGTAATCTGGGATCTGTTGAGGGCATAGGCGCGTGTTCCTTGGAACGCGTGGCACCACTCTGCACGGGCTGGGCTTACCCCAGCTCGTGTACTTAATACTTGCTTCACTCTCCTGCTTGGGTCGCCTTTTCTAAAGTGTTTTCTTTTGTTCGATAGGCGACCAGATGGCTCCAAAGAGAAATCTGCCACAGAAGAATGTGGGAAGTTCGGCCTCCCAGAAGGATAAAGGAAAGGCGGTGGTGACCAGCTCGCCAATTCCTCACTTTGGGCCGGCGGTGGAGAAGCAGGCCGAGGTGGCTCCTGACGCGTTTTTCGAGGCAGAGAGAATCGTCTCGAAGATAACTAGCCAGGCAAAGATCACCAAAATCTTCCTTAACCACAACATTCCTCTGGGGAGGACCTCCGTGATTGCCCGACCTGCTGCGGATGGGGAGAGGAGCTGCACGCCGCTCGACGAGTCGTTCGCGGCCTGGAGCGGGGAACACTTCAAGGCAGGGGCCTTCCTCCCCCTGGATCAGTATTTTGCTGATTTTCTGAACTATGTGGGGTTGGCCCCATTTCAGCTCCCCCCCAATTCCTACCGTCTGCTGGCGGGACTGAGGTATTTGTTCCAAAAGCATGAGTGGGAGGTCCCCACTCCTGCTGATATCCTATATTTCTTCTGCCTCAAAGCCAGCCCGGACCAGCGGGGGCGAGGCGACGGGTTCTATTACTTAACCCGCTTCCCTAACACAGCAGCAGTGATCGAGCTGCCGAGCCATCCAAACGACTTCAAAGACCAGTTTTTTATGTCTACTGGGTTCCGAAACTGCGATCATCATTATTTCAACCTCCCTCGTAAGTAATCCTCCATTTAGCTCGCCTTTTAACGGTTATCTTATTTTAGCTCGTCCCTTATTCCAATTCTGATTTCAACCAACCTTGCAGCCATCTACTCGAGGACCGAAAAGTCCGTGACCCTCGGGGGTCAATACGATACACTGGCGAACCTGCCCCCCAGTGAGAAAGACTACCGCGTGCTCGTGACGGACGAGGCGATGGTATTCTGCAAGCTGATTTTCCCAAATCAGACCTTGAATTTGAAAAGGCCCCGGGGTCCTCCCCCAGCCCGCGACAACAGGCCGATCGTCGCGGAGGAGGTCGCAGATGACGAAGGCGAGGAAGAAGGTGAGGAACAGGAAGAGGAGCTTGGAGGTCGCCCAGGGGATGAGCGAGGAGAGGGCCCAATCCGGAGCAGCCGCGGGTCCTTCCGGTCAAGGTAACTCTTACTTATTTAAGAACGTAGATAGGGCCACTGCAGACCCCCGGCTGGTTAGGTTCAACCCTAGGCAGCTCGTCCATCGTCACCCAAGGAATCCGAACCTGGACACGCTTCTGCTCCACTGCGTTGACCAGCTCGTGCTGGACAACCAAGAGAGTCGGCCCAAGGGTAACGTATTAGTAGATAATACCCTAGCCTTTAGGTCGGCCATTTTTGAGGAGTACGGGACCAATTTACGCACGTGGCCTGCGCTCCAGAGGGGCGTCTACGCTCCGGGGATTAGGCAGTACGTAGAAGAGTCCAGCCCCGATTCAGAACCGGACCTAGAACCTTCGCCAGTTCGTGAGATAATCGTCCTAGGCTCTTCCAGCTCGGGGGGTAGGGCTCCCTTAGTATTTGCTTTCTTATTGCCTTTATTTCTGTATGATTGCTAATAACCGTGTTTTTTGCTCTTTGGCAGAAGAGATGTCTCAGCCCGGGAATAGTCTGCGGGGCGTTGTGTTCGGTGGGAATCCCCCAGCGGGGCCGAGGTTAAAGAGGCTTCGCGAGTCCAAGAGCTCGACCGGGGTCTCCACCAAATCCCCAGCTACGGAGAAGGAGAGAGACCCGCCATCCCAGGTCGCGGGGGCGAACCTCCCTGTCGCCAGGACAGGACTCATGCATCCGCCACCCCAACGATCTCCACTGGCCGCCCAGGACGAGGTAATAGAGATCGGGAATCTGGCCGCGGCAGCCCCGGACGTGCGTATCCCGGTCGACCCCCGGGCTCTGGAGAAGATGCCCGAAGCATTCCAGGGTACGGTGTACGAGTCGGCCAGCTACGCCGTCAGCCACTATTACAATATCAGGGAGAAGGAGCTCCGGGCCATCGAAACAACGAGCCCGGTCCGAGTTATAGAATCTGCTATGGACATGACTTTAACGGTAAAGTGCCCCCTTCTTCTAAGGCTTTGACACTCACACGTCGCCTTTCTCCTTCTAGTTTGCTAATTTATCATTCTTTTCTTGCAGGGCATGGCTGCCGCCTATAGAGGCATCGTTAGGACCAAGGCCCAGCTCGAGGGTTTGGAAGCAGATCGCCAGACTGCCCTCCAGGAGTCTCAGGAGGCGAGAGACACCCTGGCGGCCTCCAAAGCCGAGCTAGAGAAGGTCCGCTCGGAGAACCAAGAGCTTAAACGCTCCCTGGCCGCATCCGAGCTAGAGAAGCTTCGCTCCGAGAACCTAAAGCTTAAAAACTCCCTGGCCGCATCGTGGGCAGACCTTGAGGTGGCGAAGGCCGAAGTCCAGACCTCCCAGGCCGCCTTGAAAGACGAGCGGGTCATGTCGGAGCAGTCCTTACAGGACCTATTCTATCACTGTTGGTCCCACAATCCGGACGCGGACTTCTCCTTCATGCCGCCGGACCTCTGGGCATTCCTGTTGCCGCGGCTTCAAGCCCGCCTGAATAAGGAGGCTCCTCCTTCGGAGACTGGAGAGGCTTCTGCCGCGGCAGAACAGGGCGAGACCGCGACCTCCAAAGGGCCAGCTGATGGGGCTTAGGATGCTCCTCGTTTACGCACTTTGAGCATTTTTTTTTTTTTTTTGTAATTCTCTTTTTGTGTGGGGCGTTTCCGCCTCGAGACATCTTGCTCAGCCAGTTTTATATATATACTTGTATGCATTTGGTCACAATTTATCTTTTTATTTTTATGACTTAGTTCAAGTTAACATTATTTGTGTCCCGGGCTCTCTAAAGAAGATCCGCGTTCAACAAATTTTAGCTAACTTCTAAGTTTTCCGACCTGGTTAAGACCAGGAACTTATTTTGAAAAAACTTAGATCGCGTTAACTTTTATCCGTATCCCGGGCTCTTTAAAGAAGAACCACGGTCAACAAATTCTAGCTAACTTCTAGGTTTTATGACCCTGTTAAGACCAGGAACTTATTTTGAAAAAACTTAGATCGCGTTAACTTTTATCCGTATCCCGGGCTCTTTAAAGAAGAACCACGGTCAAAAATTTTTAGCTAACTTCTAAGTTTTATGACCTGGTTAAGACCAGGAACTTATTTTGAAAAAACTTAGATCGCGTTAACTTTTATCCGTATCCCGGGCTCTTTGAAGAAGAACCACGGTCAACAAATTTTTGTTAACTTCTAAGCTTTATGACCCGGTTAAGACCAAGAACTTGTTTTGAAAAAACTTAGATCGCGTTAACTTTTATCCGTATCCCGGGCTCTTTAAAGAAGAACCACGGTCAACAAATTTTTGTTAACTTCTAAGTTTTATGACCCGGTTAAGACCAGGAACTTATTTCGAAAAAACTTAGATCGCGTTAACTTTTATCCGTATCCCGGGCTCTTTAAAGAAGAACCACGGTCAACAAATTTTTGTTAACTTCTAAGTTTGATGACCCGGTTAAGACCAGGAACTTATTTCGAAGAAACTTAGATCGCGTTAACTTTTATCCGTATCCCGGGCTCTTTAAAGAAGAACCACGGTCAACAAATTTTTGTTAACTTCTAAGTTTGATGACCCGGTTAAGACCAGGATAGGACTTAGTTTGTGATGACTCTTATCCGTAGATAAAAATTAACACCTAAGTCGTTAAGGAGACCTGGATATATCCAGGTACCATATGCCCCCCAAGTAACTGGGAAAGGGCCTTTCGTTGTTACTTTAAAATTACACTTGCAAATAACGAGAAACATTTTATTTTTATTTATACATGGAAGGTGACCTTCTAGGTCTTACAAATGTTTATTGATAATATTTCTTTAGGTGGATTGCATTCCAAGTTCGCGGGACCGCCCCTCCACCAAGTCGAGCTAATTTATACGTCCCTTCTTTGATGACTTCGATGACCTGGTATGGTCCTTCCCAGCTTGGTCCCAAAACCCCATCATTGGGATCTTTCCCGGCCAGGAAAACTCTCCTCAAGACCAAATCGCCGACGCTAAAGGCACGTCTTTTGACCTTAGTGTTGAAGTAGCGAGTGATTTTCTGTTGATAATGGGCGAGCTGGAGTTGTGAATCCTCTCGCCTCTCATCCATCAAGTCTAAGGAGTGGCATAGGAGCTCGTGGTTCTTGTCTTGTTCGTAGGACCGGACCCTGTGCGACAGGACCTTCACCTCCACGGGGAGGACCGCTTCACTTCCAAAGGTTAGGGAGAAAGGAGTGTGACCCGTGGGAGTCCGATGTGAGGTCCTATAGGCCCACAGAACTTGGGGGAGCTGTTCTGGCAAGATCCCCTTTGCCTCATCTAACCTCTTCTTGAGGCTTGCCTTCAGAGTTTTATTGACAGCTTCGACCTGGCCGTTCGCCTGGGGATAGGCCACGGATGAGAAACTTTTCACAATTCCGTGCTTTTCGCAAAATTCGGTGAACAGGTCGCTGTCAAATTGAGTGCCATTGTCGGAAACGATCTTTTTGGGTAGGCCGAATCGACAAACGATGCTTTTAACCACGAAGTCTAGCACCTTTTTCGATGTTATTGTCGCCAACGGCTCTGCTTCGGCCCACTTTGTGAAGTAGTCAATGGCTACCACGGCGTAACGGACCCCGCCCTTTCCGGTGGGCAGGGCGCCTATTAGATCTATGCCCCAAATGGCGAAGGGCCAGAGAGACGATATCATTTTTAGCTCGGTCGGGGGTGCTCGTGAAACCGCGGCGAACCGCTGACATTTGTCGCACTTTTTTACATATGAGATCGAGTCTTTGGACAGAGTCGGCCAGTAAAAACCCTGCCGAAGGATCTTCAAGGCCAGGCTTTGCCCCCCAGTGTGATCTCCGCAGAATCCGTCATGAACTTCCTGCAGGATGGCCTTCGCTTCACTTGGAAGAACACACCGGAGGAGAGGTAATGAATGCCCACGTCGGTACAACACCCCCTCGACTAGCGTATATCTCGGAGCTTGATAAAGGACTCGCCGTACGTCGTTGCGCCCTTCGGGTAACTTGCCCTCGACGAGGTACTCAACAATGGGAGTCATCCAGGTCGGCCTGATGTCAATCATCTCAATATCTGCTCGATCTCCGTCTATGCTTGGTTTGCCCAAGAACTCAATTGGCACCAACCCCAGGGTTTCTGCCTCCCCCGAGGTGGCGAGCTTGGCGAGAGCATCTGCATTGGCGTTCTGCTCCCGAGGTATCTGCTCGATCGACCCTTGCCCAAACGTAGACAATTCGGATTTTACCTTAGCCAAATAAGAGGCCATCTTGGGACCCCGCGCCTGATACTCGCCTAAGACCTGATTCACCACGAGCTGGGAGTCGCTGAAGCATTGGACAGAGCTTGCCTTTAGCTCGCTAGCTATCCTAAGTCCGGCTAACAAGGCCTCGTACTCTGCCTCGTTGTTGGACGCCTTGAACCCGAACCTCAGCGCCGAATGGAATCTATGTCCTTCTGGGGATATCAGAATGATTCCGGCCCCGGAGCCGTTCTCGTTAGACGAGCCATCAACGAAGATCCTCCACGATGAACCTGAGGAGGTGAGCTGCTGTGAATCTTCCGATGGGATCTCACGGAATCCCGCGCATTCTGCCACGAAGTCGGCCAAGGCTTGACTTTTTATGGTAGTTTGGGGAGTATAGAAAATCTCGAACTGACTGAGTTCGACCGCCCACTTTAGCAAGCGTCCCGAGGCTTCAGGCTTTTGTAAAACCTGCCTTAGAGGCTGATCGGTCATGACGTGTACAGAGTGGGACTGGAAGTATGGCCTGAGTTTTCGCGAGGCCGTGATTAGGCAGAACGCCAGCTTTTCCATCAACGGGTACCTTGACTCAGCTCCGAGGAGTCTCTTGCTGATGTAATAAACCGGTTTCTGAGCCTGGTCCTCTTCTCGCACCAGAACGGCACTAGCTGCGTCCTCAGTCACGGCCATGTAGAGGAAAAGAGGTTCTCCTACCCTGGGCTTTGATAGCACAGGTGGCTCAGCTAGGTGCGTTTTTAGGTCGAGGAATGCGCCCTCGCATTCTACTGTCCATTCGAACTTCTTGTTTCCGCGGAGCAGGTTGTAGAAAGGCAGGCACTTGTCGGTCGATTTGGAAATGAACCGGTTCAGTGCTGCCACCCTTCCTGTGAGGCCTTGGACATCTTTCCGCGACCTGGGGGATGGAAGCTCGAGCAGTGACCTGATCTTGTCGGGATTTGCCTCGATTCCTCGGGTATTGACTATGAAACCCAAGAACTTCCCCGATGCGACACCGAAAGTGCATTTCTGAGGATTGAGCCTCATGCCATATTCTCGCAGTATGTTAAAACATTCTTCCAGGTCGGCGACGTGGTTGGTGGCAGTCTTTGACTTGACAAGCATATCATCGACGTACACTTCCATGGTTTTCCCGATCTGATCCGCGAACATTCTATTTACCAGCCTTTGGTAGGTTGCCCCGGCATTCTTAAGACCGAACGGCATGACCTTATAACAATAGACATTAGTCGGGGTCATAAAGCTGGTATGATCCTGGTCTGCTGGATTCATCGCGATCTGATTGTAGCCCGAGTACGCGTCCATGAAGGACATGAGCTCGTGCCCCGCCGTGGCATCCACCAGTTGATCGATCCTCGGCAACGGAAAGAATTCCTTGGGGCAGGCTTTATTCAGGTCGGAAAAATCGATACAGGTCCGCCACTTGCCATTGGGCTTTGGAACTAACACGGGATTGGCAACCCAAATGGGAAATCTGGCTTCGCGGATAAAGCCACATTTTTTGAGCCGGGCTACTTCTTCTTCAAGGGCCTCGGCTCGGATTGTCCCTAAACGCCTCTGCTTTTGAGACTTTGCAGGGACGCTTTTGTCTAGGTGGAGCGTGTGCATGATTACGCTCGGACTGATCCCTATCATGTCCTCGTGCGACCATGCGAATACGTCTAGGTTCTTTTTCAGAAACGCAGTTAGATCCGCCTTTCTTCTATCGCAGAGGTTCTTTCCGAGCTTCACCGTCCGTGAAGGATTTTGTTCATCGATGCCTACCTCCTCGAGATCTTCAATAGCTTGGAGCTCGGACCTGTCCTTGCCTACTCGGGGGTCAATGTCCTCGCTTAAGGCGAGCTTTTCGTCTTCGGAAACCCGAGGTTTTTCAATCTCAGGGGCCGCCTTGGGTCCCTGCGATTCCTCTTCATCCTGAATGGCCATCGCCACCTGCCCGGGTTTAGATTTTCCCTTCATGGAAATGTTGTAGCATTCCCTGGCAGCGAGCTGATCGCCCTTGATAGTGCAGACCCCTGTCGAAGTAGGGAACTTCATGGCGAGGTGCCGGACGGATGTGACAGCTTCGAAAGCAACGAGCGTTGGTCGGCCCAAAATTGCATTGTAGGCAGCGGAGCAGTCAATGACTACGAATTCGAGCAGTTTGGACACTGTTCGGGACTCGTCGCCTAGGGTGATCACCAGCTCGATCGTTCCTATCGCTGCTGACCCTTCGCTTGAAAAACCATATAGCATCATCGAGGTTTCCTTTAGCTCGGAGACGGTCAGATCCATTTTTTCTAAGGTTGAACGGAATAGGAGATTCACCGAGCTCCCATTGTCCACTAACACCCTCCTTACTCTCCGGTTGGCGAGCTGGACTGCTACGACCAAGGGATCGTTATGAGGGAATTGGACATGGCCCGCGTCCTCCTCCGTGAAAGTGACTGGTTGTTTCTCTAATCTTTGTTGTTTTGATTGACGCTGTTCCGGGACGAACTCCCCTCCATTGTGGGCCTTCAACTCATTTATGTACCTCTTCTGGGCGCCTCTGCTCGTGCCAGCCATGTGTGGCCCTCCAGAGATGGTGGAAATCTCTCCCTTGACCACGGGGGGAGGGACGTCCTGATCTACTCGAGGTCCAGGTTGACTGGCTGGGATCTCCGGAGCGGGTCGACCTGTCGGGACCCTGTTCCGCGAGTATTGCGCCAACGGACCTGCTCGGATGAGAGTCTCGATTTCATCTTTGAGGTGCCTGCAGTCGTCGGTATTGTGCCCGACGTCGTTATGAAAACGGCAGAATTTGGAAGCGTCTCTCTTTCCCTTAGGGTGCTTTATTGGCTCCGGTCTTTTCCAGGGGACTCGCGTTGCGTTGGCCAGGAAAATATTCTCTCTGGTTTGGGTGAGCTCGGTATACGTTGTGAACACGGGCTTGAATTTATCCACGGACTTATTCTTCTTTTGACCGTGCTGGACGTTTTCACCATTCCCTTTTCTTTTGCCGCCACCGGGCTGGTTGCTCTGCGTGACGTCGGGAGTCGCTACTACGATCTCTGTTCCCGCCCCAGCGGGCTTCTCGAGGGCCTGGCTGGTCCCCGCGGCTGAAGCTTCAGCTTCCTCCAAGTTTATCCATTCTTGGGCTCTGTTAAGGAATTCACTAACTGAGCTGACCCCCCTCCTTTGAATATCCTTCCACAGATCTCCGCCTACTAGGATCCCGGTCCTCATAGCCATGAGTTTGGAGCTGTCGTCGGCGTCTCTGGCTCGAGCAGCGACATTTGCAAATCTGCTCAAGTAGGCTTTTAGCGTTTCTCCAGGTTGCTGTCTCACGTTAGCTAGGGAGTCGGCCTGGACCCTGGCGGCCTGAGAAGCGCGGAATGCCCTCTTGAAGTCAGCCGAAAAGGTCTTCCAGGAGCTGATTGACTGCCTTTTACTTTGTTTGAACCACTGCCTGGCAGGTCCAGTTAGGGTGGAAGGAAAGATCAAGCAACGAAGCTCTGGCCCGATGTTATGAGCCATCATTAGGGTGTTGAACATCCCTAAGTGGTCAGATGGGTCTCCATCCCCGTTGAACTTTGACAAGTGAGGCATACGAAAGACAGAAGGGTATGCCGTTGCTGCTATGTTGGGGGCGAAGAGCTCCATCTCATCCCCTGAATCATATTCGTCTTTTTCTTTCTCCGACAGGAGCTTCTTCATCAGCTCCTCCATTTGAGTTAAGCGCTCTAGGGTTTTGTCCTGAGATCCTGGGTTATTCCGGGGCTGTTCAACAGCTCCGGACCCGTTGTACATATTAGGCGGGTTATTGCCCCTCCTATCTGGAGATAGGTCATTTGGGGCATTCCCGCCATTACGTACTTTGGATCGGACCCCAACTGAGTGGGCCTGGCTACCATCCCTAACTGGACCCTCTTTGTGAGAGTTGAGGCGATCTCGAAGGTCGCCTCCATGGGAATTATGGTGACTTTGTGCTGAACTTAGTCGCTGTCGCAGGTCCCCTCCCGAAAGATCACTCCGTGCACTACCGGTCCAGTGACTCCTGCTGGACAGGCTCGATGTGCGGCTTTGGCGGCTCCGACCTGCTCCTCCTCCCGGCGCCCTGCTGCGGCGGGAAGGCCCGGCCGATGGCGGGTCTCTCCTACTATTTCCGTAGGTCGGGATGTCTCGGACGGTCTGAGGAGACGGATATCTGATGGGAGAAGGAGGATGCCTGACCGGAGAGGCGATCCTAGTGCCGTCTGGACGGACTAAATTTGGTGGGGGCCGCTCGGCCCTGCCAGCTTGATGGTTTCGCGCTGGGCGATCTGGACGAGGAACTGGACGTTCTTCGGGGACGGGCTGACGTCTCCGGATCTCCTCGGCCCTCCTTTGGGAATTTCCCCTATCTCTTCTGGGCGTCCTCGAGGAAGGCTGAGAGCTAGGGGTTGATGTCCTAACCGAACGGCTGTACTGCTGCGGTTCGGTCTGAGGCGTTTCCCTGAAGTTCGCCTCTTGATGGCATGATGAAGGGGTGGAGTTGGCTGCAGGGAGTCTACCCGAACGGCTATGCCTGGATCGATTACTCCGGCGAGACTTAGGAGCCTTGCCTTGCCTCTCTCCAACGTTACCGTTGGTTGTGAGAGGGGGTAGTCGACTCAGAATATCCTGGATTTGCTGACCAGCTGCTGCTAGCTGGCTCCTCAGCTGAGCATTCTCCATCTCCACCGCAGTATAATAACATGGATTCGGATTAGGCGGCCGGGGCGCCGAACTACCAGTGTCGTCTTGGCCGGCCGGCTGCTTTCCTGGCCTTTGCTGGACTTCAGGAACTTGCTCCTCGGGGAGGACAACATGGCAGGCCTCCTGCCCATCATGTTGTTCTGTCTCGTTGCCATGTTTGGATCGAGTGGTCACCATAGTTGTATGTTTGTGGTAGTACTAATTGGACTTGCTCTCAATGAAAGCACCAAACTGTTGACGCGGTTCTTCGGCAACAGGTAATTAAGAGAAGAAGAGAAAGAGATTAGTACTTAAAAATAGAACCGCCGTAGATATGAAATCTTTGTGAAAAGAACTAGGTGACCTTAAACACGTTTTTAAGTGGTTCGAAGGTTAAAATCCTTCTACTCCACTAGTCAATATTATTGATCTTTTCTGGGTAATTGGTTTACAAAATATATAGTTCTTACAAGACTATTTTTTCCAACCTCTATCAATTCCCAGGGTCTCCATATTTATAGGAGAAGGCACCTGGAAATTGGTAGGGAGGTCATCCCGTGACCTTTCCATTTGTCATATCAAGTCTGTGATATTCATGATTAATTCCTAAACCTGACACACAAGTGCGGTCTAATCAGTATGGAAGGAAACAATGGGCCGCACGGCCCAACCCGTCCGTGGGTGTCTGAATACGCACGAACCTGCTGCGTGTCCGAGAAGTCAGGGGGATATCGGACACGTGATGGCAGGATTATGCACGTTTATCTTGCGTGTTGACTTCCCATAGGATCAGAGCTTCCTGAGAAGCTCGCTGCCGGAACAATCCATAACCCGAGCTGATCCGTCAGTGGTCGCCGGATGTTGTTCCCAGCTCCTGGAACAACAAGAGGGAGCAGGAAACTCCATCCCCTCGAGCTAGAAAGGGCCCGTCCTGAAGATAAAGCCTCTGGCCTGTGGGAGCCTCGGGCTAAATCATGTTTAGTCCGAGGATCGTCCTGCTAAACAGCCCGTGGGAAAGCCAGGGCGTACAATGTTATGTTAAGTATGATTGTAGACTTGGGCATATGACCTATATGACTAACAAGCCCCAAATAGATTATGGGCATATGACTTGCTTAGCTAGCAAGACCCCACTAATCTAATGGGCATATGACTTGCTTAGTTTATGGGACCCCAAGTAATAATGGCCATTATAGTATGTATGTGACATAAGTGTTATGGTATGTTTTTATGTTGCATTATGAATTTTTATGTATATGGCTATATGTTAGATTTTCCTTGCTGGGCATTAGGCTCACTCATTTTTGTTTATATGTGCAGGAAAATAACTATAGTGGCGGGAAAGGTTCGTGGATGCTTGGGGAATGTGTATTAAGGCGGAATGGATTCAAGGAGTCGAGAGTTTCGGTTTTGAGGATTGTTAACCGAGATTTTCGGCAACTCTCTTAATAAGTAATATTTACTGATAATGATAATGAAAGCAGAAGATCAAGACGGGGTTTTTACGTGGTTGGGGCGTTAACTAGCCTTAGTCCACGAGTCTATGTTATTAGAGCTTGAAGAAGCATTTTACAATGGAGTTTTCTCTCTATGTTTTGACAGAGTTCCTTTCTTTTTTCTTCTGAAAGGAGACCCCTATTACAGTGTTCTGTAGCTTATATTTATAAGCTGATGGGAATATCGGGTCTGGATTGGGTCTGACCCAGGCCCATTCGGTGAGATGGGTGTAAATGGCCTTTCTAGTGGAGGCCCAATACAAAAGGTACAAAATACATCAATCCATAACCAGCTAAGGCCCAACAGGTTGACCTTAGAGCTATATCTCGCCCGACAAAACGGCGCTTTTGGCCTGGCCACTTCGAGTCAAGAGGCAGATTCAGGAGACAAGACCAATCAGAGTACTTGGATGCGTAGACCTGACACATCATCGTGCAATCCCGAGATGACCTTTTCTGCAGGTGGAAAGTGGGGGACAGCGCCCTCGTGGAGCGAGGCGGCGTCAGGGTCCTGGACGCCTGGCCTCTCCAACCAGGGGCGAGATGATCCGGGTCCATTTACCTTTGTCCCGCTTCGTTTACCATCTGCCCGGACCGCGTCAGTGGTCTGGGACAAGGACGCGTAGGCCGCGGGGGCTAGAACGCTCTGCACGCCGCCCGGACTACCCTCGCTAAGGACGGACCCGGAGGGACATCCTGAACCCCTCCAATGGGCCCAGTCTTGAGTCCCCGGTCCATATCCTTCCC
This sequence comes from Humulus lupulus, assembly GCF_963169125.1. Taxonomy (NCBI): domain Eukaryota; kingdom Viridiplantae; phylum Streptophyta; class Magnoliopsida; order Rosales; family Cannabaceae; genus Humulus; species Humulus lupulus. The sequence goes on from NC_084793.1 coordinate 137,176,706, forward strand.
CTTGGGCACTCTCCATACCAAGAGAGCTTGGGCCGGGCCTGCGTGCTGAGCTGGCCCCCTGAAAGTGGGCCAGGACGAAGGTCCCGGGCCCATGCAGGAAATGGGGATAACATTTACCCCCCAAGCCTTCGCCCGGGTTCGCCGAGATGAGGGTTGCATCGTCCCCACGGCATTCGCTAGGTTTCCTCCCCAGTTCTTGCCAGAGTTCGTGGGTCCGGGAAGAAAGCTATGCATGTGTTGGACGCTTAGCCCGGACCATTTACCACAATCCGGGGACGTTTATCTTCGGCCCGCTTTATGGCAAGGATACACGTGCCGGCGGGTGATTGCTGTACGGGTCTTGAAGGGTCGCCTAGACCTTCCAAGGGTCGCTAGGCCTAGACTAGGGTGTCAGTGCACGTCTCGAGGCATCCCAACCGCACGGGGGAGGCCATCGTTAATGTCCCTGGAACGAGGTGGACCGTAGGATGGGGCGACCTTTGGCATCCGCCACTCCTGGGCTGTCGAATCTGAGACGACGAGGATCCTACCTGAAAGGACCCATAAATGCCCCTGCGCGACTCCTGACCGTCTGATGAAGAGACACTTGTCCGTTGGATCGTGGGCCAGAAACTGGGGCTAGTATAAATACCCCAAGAAAGCCACATTTGGCACTTTTACCTCTTCGAACCAGCGTATAAACCGATAAGCACTTCTTAAGCCTTGCATGTCCGACATCGCCGACGACATACATCGCCACCTGCTAACTCTGCGCCGCCGCCTGTTTCTCAGAACCCCAGTTCCCGCTCTTCTACCAGAAGACGTTTCTCGGGTCCGCCCTACCGACGAACTACTACGTCGGCTGCACCATTTCAAGAACAAGGTTCTACCATCCTTGCAATCGGACAACCATCATATTCTACGGTCGACACCACACAGTAAGTCTTTTTAACTCTCTTGACAACTTTGTGAACTTAGGTTCTTTTGATGCGTGCGTTTAGGCTCTGTGCCTTAGAAATTTCTAGGAAGGCTGCCTGGTCCGGGTTGCTCTGTATCTAGATGCCTCCCTGACAAGGGGCAGGCCTTAGTAGTCTCCTCTCCCGATCAGGGTTTCGGGGCTCTTCGGAGTCCCGAACCTGACCCGACGGGACTCCAAGCAGTCCTTAAGAGATTCCCCGTACCTTGACCGACTTTCTTGGGTTTAGGTACTGACTGCTTGGTCTTTCTTTCTTTGTTCCCAAATCGTCAGTTATGGCAACGGGCGTTACGCTCCTCTCTGAGGTAGAGGTCAATAGGGCCGCCGTCGTCGTTCCCAGATCCCGGACGCCCAAGGGCAACAGGTGGGAAATGGACGTAACGGCCAACTCGTTCCGGAACTACCGGATGATGCTGCTCCTGGAGAAGCAACTGGGCATCGAATCAACTCCAGGATTCTTCCACAACCGCCTGGCCAAGCTCGAGGAGCAGGCGCATACGTCCGTGGAAGGATTCAGAGCCTGGAGTGCCGGCCATATCAGTGCGGGAGCCACGCTCCCGCTTCATGACTACTTCATGCGGTTCCTGACGTACGTGGGAATCGCACCGTTCCAGCTGCTGCCACAAGCGTACCGCCTGCTTACTGGGTGGAGGGTGTTTTGTGTCGCGAAGGAGATCGCGGAGCCTACCCCCGCGGAAGTCTTGTACTTCTATAAGCTGGTGCCGCAGGTCAACGTCAAGAACAAGACCCTGGACGGCTTTTACAGGCTGCAGCCGCGGAGTAGCTATTCTGCTCCTACCAGCTCCTGGAGGCACCCCCCAGATGTCAGGCATTATTGGTTCATGACGTCCGGGTTCCTCGTGGACAAGAACCCCACACTGTTGCTGGACTTCCAGCGATTGGGTAAGTATTCCTCTCGACCTCTCTCTTTTATTCATCTTTTCTACTCGTCTCTTATCATGTCTTCTGGGTGGCAGGGCCTTTAGCTCAAACCCCCCTTACCGAGTTCATCCTGGAAAGGAGGAGGTTTTACGCTAAGTTGACCGCCGAGGAGCTGGACGTAGGGGGCTACGTCAGGGACATTAACCTCCGGCTGGTTGGGATGCTCGCGGCCACCCAGACCATTGTTATCCCAAACCTTCGAGGCATCCCCTGTGAGAATAACGTAGACGTCCGGGAGCAGTTGGCCCTTGAGCACATTGCCACGGTGGTGAGGGCGGTGCGGGCCGACGCGGCCCAGCGTAAGAAGAACCAGCCCCCGGCGGAAGTGGCCACCTCAGAGGAGCTGGAGGAGCTCTTCGAAGACGCCTTACCAAACGTCGAGACTCCCGGGGCTAGCGTATCGGGGCGAGGTAACTCCCCTTTAATTTTAACTTATGCTCCCCGAGTTGGGGACTTCGCTAGGGATAGGCTGGTACCCGCAGGCCCCGCGTTTGGGCCCGATGGGGAGATGTGGCCTTCAGTTCCCATCCCCGTAGGCTCAGGGGTCCTCATGTTCCTATCCGGGTTCCTCCAGTACGGGAGTTTCCTGGACCCGGACGACATAGGGGATCGAGTCCATTCATTTGCTTTAAGGGAATTGAGTCTCGCCCGGGGCCTAGATGAGGGTTCGTCCCAGGTCGTTTTTAACTGCTTTGTGTGTTTTTATCTGTTTGGTTTACTGTCCTAACTCCTTTTTCTGTACTTTTGTAAAGGATTCCGACATGTCAAACCCGGCCAGCGAAATGAGGAGACTCATCAAGAACCGGGCGACCAAGAAGGCGGCCAGGAAGGCAAACGAGGTGACGGGCACGGAGCCCCCTCTTACCATGGAAACGCCCGGGACTGAGCTCTGTTCGGGTGAAGCTCTGGCCGTGGTTCCCTTCCAGGCCGTGGAGCCCGCTACAGACCTCGCTTCTGACCAGCCCCCCGTGATTGATCTGGAGGCGGGCGCGGCTGCCAGCCGTAGCTCCAAGAAGAGGGGCCCGGAAATTGACGCTGGGGAAGGCAACTTCGGGAAGAGGTCCCAGACTACGCAGGCCTGCTCAACTGAAGAATCACACGGGGAGAGTCGGCTGACCGCGAAGGAAATCCCCGCGCTGCCAGTCCTTCCCCTTCGCCCAACTCTTCTCGAGGGGGGGGGGGGGAGTCTGCCTTGCGGGATGAGCAGTCCCGGCTGATCAACCAGACCTGGGAAAACGGCTGGTGCTGGAGGGACGATACTTACAAGGCCCTGACGATCCGTCGCCAGGTCGAGTTCTCAGATCGTCCCGCCGAGTTCAGCGCTCCCCAGCCGATCGTGGACCGGCAAGTCGCCGAAGCAGGCTTCCGCCCTAAGCTCGGCCAGGACACAGCCCCCCTGGCGGCTGATCTGCTGGATCAGGTTGGGAGCACTATGTCCAACCTTCAGCTGAAGAGGTATGCCATGATGGCCAACCCGAACGTGCTGTTCATCTCCCAGGCTCTCCACCACCAGGCCACCGCGGTAACTTTTACTTCTCTTATACTCCTTCCATCACTCGTTGATGATGGTTTTGTTTTCTAACTTTTCTTTGCTCCAGGTTGATCTGTTGTCCCAGAGGAGTGCCGATCTGGTGGCTGAGCTTGCCATAAAGATGGAGACGGCAAAGCTGGAGCCGGAGGCGGCCGTGAACCAGAGGGAGGTCGTCAAGGAGACCCTTGGCCGGGAGACGGCCCACCTCCAGGAAGAAGTGGCCAGTGTGAAGGCGAAGCGCGAAGAGCTCGGCCGCGCCAAGGCTGGGTTGGAAGAGGAGTTGTCTCAGAAGACAAAGGATGCCGATGAACGGGTGACGCTCTTGGAGACAGCCACGGCACAATCTGCCCTGGACAAGGAGGAGATCCTGGCCTTGAAAGCCCGAGTCAGTGAATTGGGCGACTCTCTGCTTCAGGAGAAGGCGGCGCATGAAACGACCCGTCAGAAAAAGGAGGAGGCTGAGGGCCTATTGGATGTCACCTTTGATGAGGCCATCTACATGGCCTGGTGCAAGGATAAGAATATGAACCTTCTCGTCTTTCCTAATCCTGAATCAAAGCGGGCCGAGTACGAGGCCAAGGAGAGGGAGGATGCGGACCTCCGGGCGGATGCGTTGTAGGCCTGAACCCCGGTCTTGTATTTGTGTTAGTGTTTTTGGCTTGTAATTAAATTTAAAACACTGCTACTTTCTTTGGTTTTTACGAAAGCTTCATTCATTGTTCAGTAGAAATTTCGTTTAGTCGTCGCGACCAACTGAATGCAGGGGTTTAGTTCTGGTTCCAACGGCCGGGACTAGTCCCAACGACTTAATTTTCCAAGTCTCTAGTCTTGGCACTCAGTCCATGGCCCTCGGGGCTTGGTTTAACCCGGAGTTTTGTTCTCCTTTTACCAATTTTTAGGCCCTGGCTTTGCCCTGGGGAAAATCGGATGCTTTCGTATCCCGAAAGTCAATTTGTCCGGATTGGACGTCGTTCATTCGGAGTGGACCGGCCTCGGGCAGGTCCTCTCTTTATTATACCCCCGGACGTCGTTCGTCCGGGGCGGGACCGGCCTTGGGCTCGGTCCTCTTTATTATACCCCCGGACGTCGTTCGTCCGGGGCGGGACCAGCCTTAGGCGTGGCCCCCTTTTTTATACCCCCAGACATCGTTCGTCCGGGGAGGGACCGGCCTTGGGCTCGGTCCTCTTTATTATACCCCCGGACGTCGTTCGTCCGGGGCGGGACCAGCCTTAGGCGTGGCCCCCTTTTTTATACCCCCGGAAATCGTTCGTCCGGGGCGAGAACAGCCTTGGCCGTGGCCCCCCTTTTTTATACCGCTGGACATCGTTCGTCCAGGGGCGGGACCGGCCTTGGGGTTTGTGTCTCCCGGACCGTGGTCCGAGCCGGGACTAGCCTAAGCTTGCGCCCCGCCAGGTATTTCGTTTATACCTGGGATGATACCCCCCGCAAGTAAGCGGAGACGGGTCTGGGGTCACTTGAGAAAGAAATTCGCCCTGAGGTGTACGTTTCCACTGTGACAATAGCCCTATATGACATTTTGCACACGTCATTTCCATTGTTCGAAAGAAATTCGCCCTGAGGCGTACATTGTTTACAACGAAAATATTAAACCGGGAAAAGTTCTAGGACTACTGATAGTATTTGCGGCCTCCCTCTACTAGTTTCGCCAAGATGGAGGCTTTGGCCAGGTGTTCTTTCAACTTTTGGAAGGCCTCTTCGCACTCGGGCGACCATTCGAAACGCTGGCTTCCTCGAAGGATGTTAAAGAAAGGGACGCACTTATCCGTGGCTTTAGAAATGAAACGGCTCAGGGTGGCCACTCGTCCCGTCAGGCTTTGCATGTCCTTATGCTTCCGGGGACAGGCCATGTCGATCATTGCTTTGATTTTGTCTGGGTTGGCTTCTATTCCCCGGAAGCTCACTATGAAGCCCAGGAACTTCCCAGAGGCCACGCCGAAGGTGCACTTCTTAGGGTTCAGCTTCATCCCGTACTTTCAGATAACTGCGAAAGCCTCCGCCAAATCGTCCGAATGGTTCCAGGACGTCTTGGACTTGACCAGCATATCATCGATGTACACCTCCATGTTTCGCCCTAGCTGGGCCCGAAACATTCGATTGACGAGCCTTTGGTACGTTGCTCCGACATTCTTGAGTCCGAAAGGCATGACTATGTAGCAATAGATGCCCTTGTCGGTTTGGAAACTGGTATGCTCCTGATCTGCCACGTGCATGGAGATCTGGTTGTAGCCGGAGTAAGCATCCATGAAACTCAGGATCTCGTAACCAGACGTAGCATCCACCATCTGGTCGATTCGGGGGAGCGGGAAACAGTCCTTCGGACACGCTTTGTTGAGGTCCGTGAAGTCAATGCATGTTCTCCAGGTCCCGTTAGGTTTCGGCACCAAGACGGGATTGGCCAGCCACATGGGATATATAGCCTCGCGTATGAAGTTGATGGAAGACAACTTCTCCACCTCCAGCTTGAGGGCCTCGGCCCTCTCCGTCCCCAAAGGCCTGCGCTTCTGGCGGACCGGGATCGCGTTTGGGTCGATACTTAACGCGTGGCAGATGATATTGCGATCGATCCCGGCATGTCGGAGTGGGACCAGGCCAGAAGGTCCTGGTTTTCCTGGACTTGGGCGATGGTGGCGGCCCGAATGTTTGCCAGCAGGCTCTTTCCTACTTGGATGATCCTGGCCGGGTCGGTTTCACTGATGCACACCTCTTTGATTTCGTCCATTGGCTCCAGGATGCGATCGTCCCCTATCTGCGGGTCTAGATCATCCTCTTCCTGGACCACTTGCTCAGCAGGAAGGAGGAGGGCTGGTTCGACCGGCTCCTCCCGGACCATGTATATGGGCCGGGCGGAGACATGGTAACACTTCCGGGCGCTCTTTTGGTCTCCCCGGACAGTCCCTACCCCTCCGTTGTCGCATGGGAACTTCATGCAAAGATGGCGGATGGAGGTGATGGCCCCGAACTCGACCAGTGCGGGCCGGCCAAAGATGACGTTGTAAGCGGTGGGGCAGTCTACCACAACAAAGGTGCAGAACTTGAACGAGTGCTGCAATTCACCCCCCAGCGTCACCGGCAGTTGGATCTTTCCCATGGGGAGAAGCGCATCTCCGTTAAAGCCATAGATTTAGGTCGGGCAGGACGCCAGATCGGCTTCCGTCAGGCCAATGGCGGTGAAGGCGGTTTTGAACAATAAGTTGACGGAGCTTCCGTCATCCACCAACACGCGGGACACCAATTTGTTGGCAATTTGGGCATCTATGACCAGCGGGTCATGGCGCGGAAAATGGATGTTGTGGGCATCGTCCTCTGTGAAGGTGATGGGGAGGTTCATCAGTTTAGGGCGCTGAGACGGAGCCTGGACAAGGACGCAAACCTCCTAGTCGTGGTCCAGCTCGCTCAGATAGCGCTTTTGGTCATTCCTCGAAGGTCCTCCTAGGTGAGGTCCGCCCGAAATGGTCGCCACATGTCCGTCCACTCGAGGGGGTACCGCCCAGGAGGGATAGGGCATTCTGGGGCTGGGAAGTTGCACGGTGAGGGCCCCCTGAGGGGCCTGCGCTGGAGGTCCCTGCGCATACCCTCCCTAGGGTGGGTATGCACGGGTCGTCACCAGCGCCGTGGATTGCCTGGGGCTTGCTGACATGCCCGGGACTCCCACGGGCATTCTTACCCACTGGTGGAGGTGCCCCAGCTTGATCAGATTTTCAATCTCATCTTTGAGCTGTCGACACTCGTCGGTGGTGTGGCCCACGTCTTTGTGATAGGCGCACCGTTTGCTAGTATCTCTCGGATTCCTTCCCCCCTTAAACATGGGGCTAGGCTTCCGGTAGTGGACCGCCCTTTTTGTCGCCAGATAGATATTTTCCCGGGTGTCCACCAAGTTGGTGTATTCCGAATATTGGGGCTCGTAGCCCCTCTTCCTCTTTTTGGCCAGCTCGGGCCGGTTCTGGCCTTTGCCCGATCGCTTCCCCCAGGAGGGATTCACGCTTGCCTCAGTTATTCCTGTTTGTGACTGCTGGGCCACGACGGGGGCCATGCTATGTCCTGCCGGCGCGACGCCATAACCAGAGAAGTGGGTTGACTGGGCCAGGGCGTACCCCGAAGTGGCAGGGCCTTACACCGTAGGGGTGTAACTGACTCCGGGCGTGACGGCCGATCCCTGGGCAATGGGGGGCGTGGCGTAGGACTGCGCCGGGAACTGTCCCGCACATCCCAAAATCATCTGAGAGATGGGGAGAGGAGCTGGGAGCCACCCGAAGGCCTGGATCTGAGCTTCCTCCCAGTTGATGAATCCTTGGGCCCTCCTGATGAATTCTTCCAAGGTGGCGGCTTTGCTGCGCTGCATGTCATCCCAAAGGGGGGACCCGGCCCGAATCCCAGACTGCAGTGCCACCAGGCGCTGTCCATCGTCGACTTTCATCTTGGAGGCTTCTTCAGTAAAGCGCTGGATGTAGGCTCCCAATGTCTCTGCGGGTAATTGCTTAATATTGGCGAGAGCACTGATTTGCATGTCCATCCTCATGGCGGCCACGAATTGCTTTCGAAACACTGACTGCAGCCCGGACCAGGATTGGATGGACCCCGGTTTAAGCCTCTTCCACCACTCTTCGGCGGGACCGCCCAAAGTGATCGAGAAGCAGAGGCATTTGCCGTCGTTGCTGACATGAGCTACGGTCATGAGTCGGTTGTACCGGGACAGATGGTCTCTGGGATCGGTGTTTCCAGTATAGGCAGTGAGGCTCGGCATTTTGAACCCCTTGGGCAGTACGGCGTCCAAGATGTGCCTCGTGCATGGCTCTTTATCCTCTTCGTCGGAGTCAGTGTCCGTGCCTTCTTGCTTGCGAACCAGGCGATCGGTGACCTTTTTTAATGCGGCCATCTTCTCCATGAGCAGCTTGGCCATGCTATCCTTCAGGGGGATTTTCTCGTTCCTCCTGTCGTTGATGTCGTTTCTGAGGTCGCCGTCTCGAGGGAGGATTTTTTCCTTGCGGGCCCGCTCTTTCCGAGCGTTCAGTCCATCGCGTAAATCTATCCGGGAAGTGTCGTCCCCTGAACTGAGAGCGTGATGATCCTCGCAACGAGGCCGTTCTCGACAGTTCTTGTTGACCGAGGCACTTGGGTGCAAAGACCTTTCCCGCCCATTTGGCCCTGGGGCGTGCCGGGGCTGCCCATTCCGTGGCCGTGTCCCCTGCGGATCGATTGGGTGGCCTCGTCCTGGGACGGGGCGCACCTTCTCTTTCCTAGGTAATGGCCGTGAACGTGCCCCGGCTTTCTCGACGAGGGTGGTCTTCTCTCGGGTCTTCCGTCGCTCCTTGTCCGGGACTCCCAGAGCCGGGTTGGGAAAAGGCTCTGGGGGATGGACCGGGCTGGCACCTCTGGGGCCCCCGGCTTGCTCTTGGGGAGCGGGTTGCTGCATTTCTGGAAGTGGGCCAGCTGTGGGGTTGGCTGTCGGACCCTGCTTGGCCATGAGCGCCTGCAGGGCTTGGAGAGACTCTTGCATCCGGCGATACGCCTCCACCTATTCAGTGATCCTGGCTTCCTGATGCAGGACTTGCTGCCTTAGTCTAGTCACCTCCAAGTCCTGCTGATTGTCGTGGGGGGTCTTGGGATCCGCAGCTTCGTCGTGGTATTCCCTCTCATTTTCCTCCTCATAATACTCTTCCTCGTTTTGCACTTCGTACTCTGTCCCACCCTCGTAGTCTTGCGACTCATCTTGGTGAGATGTCTGAGGAGGTATGTCCTTGGGCAGGTCCTGAGGAATATGCTGAGAAGGCAGCGGGTCTCCGTTGCCTTGCTCGGGATTGGTAGGGTCGAAGGTGGTGTGTCGTGTGTTCACCATCATAGTAAAGGCCTGACGTTGGCGCTAGCTTCCTTCAGCTCTCAATGAAAGCACCCAACTGTTAACCGAGATTTTTGGCAACTCTCTTAATAAGTAATATTTACTGATAATGATAATGAAAGTAGAAGATCAAGACGGGGTTTTTACGTGGTTAGGGCGTTTACTAGCCTTAGTCCACGAGTCTATGTTATTAGAGCTTGAAGAAGCTTTTTACAATGGAGTTTTCTCTCTATGTTTTGACAGAGTTCCTTTCTTTTTTCTTCTGAAAGGAGACCCCTATTACAGTGTTCTGTAGCTTATATTTATAAGCTGATGGGAATATCGGGTCTGGACCGGGTCCGACCCAGGCCCATTCGGCGAGATGGGTGTAAATGGCCTTTCTAGTGGAGGCCCAATACAAAAGGTACAAAATACATCAATCCATAACCAGCTAAGGCCCAACAAGTTGACCTTAGAGCTATATCTCGCCCGACAAAATGGTGCTTTTGGCCTGGCCACTTCGAGTCACGAGGCAGATTCAGGAGATAAGACCAGTCAGAGTACTTGGCTGCGCAGACCTGACACATCGGCGTCCAATCCCGAGATGACCTTCTCTGCAGGTGGAAAGTGGGGGACAGCGCCCATGTGGAGCTAGGCGGTGTCAGGGTCCTGGACGCCTGGCCTCTCCAACCAGGGGCGAGATGATCCGGGTCCATTTACCTTTGTCCCGCTTCGTTTACCATCAGCCCGGACCGCGTCAGTGGTCTGGGACAAGGACGCGTAGGCCGCGGGGGCTGGAACGCTCTGCATGCTGCCCGGACTACCCTCGCTTAGGACGGACCCGGAGAGACATCCCGGACCCCTCCAATGGGCCCAGTCTTGAGTGCCCGGTCCATATCCTTCCCCTTGGGCACTCTCCATACCAAGAGACCTTGGGCCGGGCCCGCGTGCTGAGCTGGCCCCTTGAAAGTGGGCCAGGACGAAGGCCCCGGGCCCATGCAGGAAATGGGGATAACAAGGATGAAGTCTTTATTTATGGTTTATGTGTATTTTTCCGCACCTATTTATGTAATCTCTTTTTTATTACCATTATGTTATGTTTTGTTTTTAAAACAATGGGATCCCATATCCTAACTTAAATTTTATGTAAGTTTGACCTTTGTTTTTTTTTCAAGTTTTAATAAAGTTATGGTCTTATCACTTGTAAGTGTTATTAAGAATTAGTGTTTATGTATAGTTTTCGTTAATGGTCCAAAAGTCTAGAGTAGTTGGGTCATTACAGTATGAGACTACACAGCTGAAGAAGGCTTAAATGGAATGATGGGTACTACCTATGCCAACAAGATGCATCTTCTTTTCGGTAGCCCATCACTTGAGAACTCCAAAGTTAAGCGTGCTTGACCTAGAGTAGTCTCATAATGGATGACCTCCTGGGAAAGAAGCATGTGAGTGAGGAAAAATCACGCTGGAAAGACTCGTGTTGGTTTTCAGGGCCAGTCGTCATTCCAGGAAGCAGCCATAGTGACGTGGGGCGTTACAAATGGTATAAGAACAATCTAGGTTTAAGGGTTCCTGAAGACTGGCTGGGCATGTACACACGCCGCTAAACACAAGCTTGACCCAGGGTGTGGTAACCATATATGTGATTACATGTTTGAGTGCTTAAATGAAATATAAACACTTTATCTGCATGTTTATTAGGGAGCATGAGATATACTGATAGGGCCTGGCCCTTGATTGCTATTTGAATACGATAAGGCATGCTTATTATCATTGCTGCTGCATGTGAATGATTTTTTAAATGCCTGGTTTCATTATAATTGTGTGATGTTGGTTGAGTTTCGGCGTTAGACCATGGGGTGATTATAAACTTGTTATCATTGTCTGACTAGCTGAGTCATTGACTGTAGATAAACTTGGAGAGTTATGCCTCCACGGAAATCAATTCGACTAGCATGCACCAGGGTCAAGGCTAGAGATGATGAGCAGGGTCAGAACCCTCTGCCAGTGCTTGAGAACTTGCAGCAGTTGGTTACTGACATGCAAGCTAGACTTCAGAGCCAAGAGGAAGAGATTTTCCTTCTAAGGAAGCAGGCTCCGCCAGGCAGTGTTGCACTTGACTTGCCACCTATTGTGGCCCCACACCTCTAGAAAACCATGGTAAGGGAACCTCATGAACAAATTTTTGTATCTCCACCATGTTCTATGTAAAGGCTCCAAGTCATGTTGAACAAAGTTAATGAGGACTTGTCGATGAGACATCTCAAGTACCTCGCAGAAGGAATAAACAAACAAAAGTGTAAAATATAATAAGGAAAAACAAAAATGAACTAATGAAAAATAAGAAACCAAATTGAAAAGCAATTGATTTTTACAAACAAAATTTCACTGTATCAATCCTCGACAACGGCGCCAAAAACTTGTTGTGAAATTAATTAGCAATAAAATTGTGCAAGTGTACACAGTCAGCAAACAAGTAATAAAGTGATAAGTGAGTATCATCTCCACATGGTTTGAATTATCGAGTAATTGTGCAAAAATCAATACTAAACAACTTGGAACAAAACATGTAATAAAGATTTTATTATTCCTAAAAAATACATAAGAAAGTAAATGAAATAAAAAAATGAACGAGAGAGCAAGACAATGATGATGAGCTAGAATAATTAATTCCTCCTAAAATATAAATCTGATGCTAATGTGATAAATTCATTTTAGTGTCATTTTAGAATGTGTTTTTGTGGTAGTCTTGAATCTTTATGTCTGTTTTGTGCAAGATTATGCTTTTGTTTGTCTTTGTTGTAGGTTGGTGCAGTGAATCATGAGAAAAATGTAAAGAAGATAAAATGGTGGAAAAATGATGCTCTTGGCGGTTGTTGGACTCAAAATGATGCTAAGGACGATTAAAAGTCGGTTTTTGATGAAGAGACAAGTTGAAAGACCTAATTTGAGAAAAAAATGGAATTAGAGCCGCGACTTGAGCTTATAAGTTGCGACTCTAAACAAGTCAGATGCATATGGCTGCTGGAGGAAATTAGTGCCGCGACTTGACCTTATACGTCGCAGCACAAGGCAAAGTCAGAGGCTAAGCAAAGGGAAATTCTAGACACGGGTCGCGACTTGATATGCTTGAGTCGCGGTGCCTGAAGACTTGTGCAGATTCGGGAGGCTACAAAAATTGATACGGGTCGCGACCCAGAGAAGGCCAAGTCGCGGCTTGCATATGAAAAACACAACCTTTGTAATTTTTTTACTATAAATTCATACTTAGGGTTTAATTAGGTCATTAGGTCAGTTTTTAATTACGTTTTTAGATATTAATTTTGATTCTTAGACTAGTTATTCTGCATTTTTATATTTTTCTTTCTTCTTTAAGTTTGTGAATCTTATGTTTTTGAATTATTATTTTGTTGATTTAGTCATGTCTGGTGTGAACTAAACAATTTTATCTAGGGTTTAATGTAGTCATTTGGATTTCTATCTAATTTAATTATGATGAACGATTGATTTTTCTTCTCTATTCTAATCCATATAACGTGTGTTTAATGCTAGTAAATACTTTATCAATATTTGATTGATTTATGATTTTGATTCAAAATTCGAAAGATGAGAATTGAATATGCTATCATTATATAGACATAGGTTGCATATTGGACGAAAGTACCTGTATGACTTGTGTAGTAATTAGGTTTTCGTGCTTAATGCCTGCTATATGTTTAAGTTTATCAAAGAGATGTAGAAAACCTGCATATTGGATGAGATCTTATATCTTGAAAAAGAATAGGAATCGATTTATGTTAACCTGCTATTAGAATAGAAAGAAAGAAATTTAGAACTGATTAATAAAATTAGTAGAATGTAAAGTTGATGAAATTAACACCCTAGGTCTTTTTAATAGTGATTTTCATCTTTTGTTAATTTTGTTCATAGTTATTTATAATTTTTAAAATTAAATTCATCCATCTAAATTTTAGTTTCCAAATAGAAATTAAAAGAACAATTATTGGTAATTGGAAAATAGTCTTTGTGGGAACGATACTCTATTTATCATCTATATTACTTTAATCGATTGTGTGCAATTGCGTATATATATTTTAATGATCGAATTTTTGGCGCTGTTGACGGGGACTTAATTTCCAATATCAAAGTTAATTGTTGTTTGTTCTAATTTGGTTTTTATTTTTATTTTTATTGTTTTACACTTATTCGGATCAAGGTTGTATTGTGTTTCAGGAATTGTTGGTATATACGAGGAAGTAGACAAAAGGCACTCATACTTATAGATCTTGAAATTGAGAGAGCGTGTAGACAGAACCAAAAGATAAAGAAAAGGCTAGACTTTGCCATGGTTGAGTATGCAAATAACGTTGTCAACAACAATGCAAATATGGGTAATGCAGCTGAAGCCGATCCACCATTAAGAAACTATGTACTCCCTACTGTTACAAGGATAAATTCAAGCATTCGTCCTCCAACTGTTGAGGCAAATAATTTTGAGATAAAATCCTCAATTATTCAGATGGTGCATAATTGTGTACAATTTGGGGGGTTACCAAATGAGGATCCAAATCTCCATATCACAAACTTTTTAGAGCTATGTGCGACATTCAAAATGAATGGGGTGAGTAACGACGCTGTAAGATTGAGATTATTCCCATTTTCACTAAGGGGCGGAGCTAAGAGTTGGTTGAATTCATTACAAGCCAACTCTATAGTTACTTGGGAAGATTTGGCTCAGAAATTCCTTGGTAAATATTTTCCTCCTGCCAAGTCAGCCAGAATAAGAGGAAAGATTAATAACTTCCACCAGCTGGATGGGGAGTCATTATATGATGCATGAGAACGATTTAAAGAGTTGCAAAGTGTTTACCCAAAAATGGTTGATGATGACATGGCAAGAATTTCTCACACGTGGTTGACACGTGGCAAAATCATTAGGAAAAGGTGTTGTTCGTCTATCGACCAACTTCTTACTACCTCTTCAAACCTCACGATTAGATACGACTAGAACGGTCGCACGCTTTGGTTTATTTCCCTAAAAGATATGTAATCTTGTAATAATTACAATTATTATTTCCTCTTCATTGCCTTGATACACTGAGATTAGGGATAATTAAGGCCCATTGGCCCATGTAAACCCCTTGAGCCTATAAATATGAATGAGAGGGCTCAAGGAAAGGGGATTTTTTTTTACTTTTGAACCTTTTTTCTGAATACTAAGAGAAAGAGCGTATAGTGCGATTATCCTCCAAACAGTTGTAATTCCCCTAAGCCTTGTGAAACTCAAGAACCCTAGTTCTTTAATCACGACATTGGGATTCAATACCAATATAAGCACTAACTGGACGTAGGTCATTACCATTCATTAGGGCCGAACCACTATAAATCGTTTGTGTCAACTCTTTACAAATTGATTCCATTCTTGACTATCATCTCATTTCTTGTCGTATTTCTGACTCCGTGTCGTTGGCCAAATTGAGGGTCAACATTCTGGTGCTTTCATTGAGAGTTTGATCAAGAAGCTGTAAGAAAGTCAAATGGCAAAGACATCTACGAGAGCTGGACAGGCCGCTGGCGCTGCATCTTCTCAACCTCCTCCTCTAAATGTGGCGAAGAATGAACCACATTTAGAGTTTGAAAAGGAGGAGTTTGATACGGAAACACTGAGGACAACACTGGGGGTGTTGCAGGATGAGTTGGTCAATTTGAGGGCCAATCAGGAGAATGCAACGGAGACAATGGCGCTACAGAAAAAAGAGATTGAGCGTCAGCGCCAGGAGTTGAATGAACGGCAGGTGGACATGGACCGTCAGCAGAGGGATGCCATGGCTGCTCTTGAGGAAGCCATTCAGTTGGCTCGTGGACAGGCTGTGCCGGCCTCTCAACTGGATCAGCCACCAAGTGCGCCACCACAGCGAGCTCCCAATCCAAGTCCTCTGCTCCAGCCAGCAAGCCCCCAAAGGCTGGAGCAGCCACCTGTGGTTCAGGATGATGTCCCAATTTGGTATCCTAAACAGTAGCCTCCATCTCAAGCTGGCCGAGGCAATCCCTGCGCCAGAGGCAGAATAGGGCTGGGCAGCCATCCCGCAGCCCTAGACGCCCAGGGGATGAAGAGCCAAATCCACCGAGCAGGGGGCAGCATCCTTTTGCCAACAAAAGGAACAACGAGTCAGGCTCTATAGTCAGGGGCCCCCCATGGCATAATAATGCACGCGGGCCCAACGACCAGCGCAGGCCTCCCCCTGACGCTTGGGAAATACCAGCTCGAGGAGGAAATAGCGTGAATAGTCAGTCCCACCGTAGTCGGCCACAGTTTAGAGACAACCACGACTATAATGAAGCCAATTCTAGCAGAGGGAATGTTGGTCGGAGGAATGAGGAAAAAGGTGGAGGCAGGAACCCCCCACCTAGAGAAGATAGGCCAGCAAGCCATAATGCTGGGGGGCAACCCAGACAAAACAACTTCTTTGATTAACTAGGAGTTAGCGAGCAAAGGCACAGGGATGAAGATTTGAGGGATGTGCTCAACGACTGTCGCAAGAGACACGATGAGTACGCTCCCCCGGCGCTGGTCACCCCAGCGATCCCAGACGCAGTTCAGGCACAATTTGATGCCCTGAACCAAGCAGTACAACAGTTGGTTGGGAGTCGAACATCCCACATAAAGCACGATAAGAGGAGGGGCACTCCATTTGTGCAAAGGATTGCTATGGTAGAAACCCCCAGTAAATTCAAAATGCCTATATTGCCAAACTTTGATGGGTACGGAGACCCAGTATCTCATGTTAACAAATTTGAGATACAAATGGACATTCAGAAGGTGTCGGACGATGCCCGTTGTAGGATCTTCCTCGCTACACTATCTGATACCGCCCAGGAGTGGTTCTTTAAGTTCCCTCCTGCTAGCATAGTATCCTGGGAGATGTTCGTCAAGGAATTTTATGGACAATTATATGCGGGTCGCGTACACCCCACTGAGGCCAACCAGCTAATTGAGATACACCAGAAGGAGGGAGAGACCTTGAAGGAGTATGTCCAGCGCTTCATGCGAGTAGCAGCTAGAGCCAAGACAGTGGGGGACGAGGGAAAAATGATGGCCCTAACTGCTGGGGTTAGACGCCATTCTCCCCTCTGGAGTAGCCTAAGAAAGAATGGGGTAAAACGTTCCCAGGAGTTTTTGGATCAAGCGAATCGATATATCAAGCTCGAGGACGCGATTGCTAATGAGGGGAAATCGCCCACGAAGGACAAGGGGCCAAAGGAAGAACCCGCCAAGACCGCCAACGGGTCGGAGAAACCCAATGGCAATGGCAAGGGCAATGGGAACAGAAATGGTAAAAATGGTGGAAAATGGGCTAGCAATGAGCCGTCAACTTCTGAAAATAAATGCCCCAAAGGAAATAGATACAAGCCGAGATTCACCAACTATACGGCCCTTGTCGAAAGTTGAGCAGAGGTCTATCAGGTGACCAGCTCTAGTGTTCCTTATAAGCGACCCGCACCTATAAGGAATGATATCTCCAAGAGAGATACCACAAAATTCTGTCATTTTCACAATGACTACGGACACGATACCAATGAGTGCAACCAGTTGAAGGATGAGATTGAGTTCCTGATTAGGTAAGGACATGTAAGGAGATATGTGTGAGACGCAGGAGGGTCTCAGGGAGAGGCTCAAGGTGGCAACGAGCAGGTGCCTGCACGCCAACGCTCGCCACCTTTACAGCCAGCTCATGTGCTAGGCACATTACTCACCATCTGTGGTGGCCTACACCTTATAGGGGACAGTGGGAAGGCAAGGGAACGATACGCTCGAACCCTACGCCACGACCAGGACATCGAGATGATGAGTGTGGAAGATCGAGCACCAATGAAGGTTAGAACAGAGGAGCAATTAATTACCTTCTCCGATGACGATGCCCAGCACATACGATTCTCACACTCCGATCCACTGGTCGTGGACGTTCAGATTGCCAACATGATGGTTAAGAGGGTGTTGGTTGACATAGGAAGCTTAGTCAACATCCTATACAAGTCTTCACTGGAAAGAATGAAACTGTTCATCAAGGATTTAGAGCCATGCAACCAAACCATTTATGGTTTTTCTGGCGAAGGGCTCGCCCCAACTGGGCTGATCAGGCTCCCAATTACGGCAGGTACTGCACCTGCAAACAGGACATTACTCACTACTTTCATAGTAGTTTATTGTCCTTCATCATATAATGTTGTAATTGGGAGGCCAATTTTGGTCGACCTACGAGTCGTCGCCTCAATATGGCACCTAGCCATGAAATTTCCAACCGATGTAGGGATAGGATGCGTGTTGGGAAATCAGCGGGAAGCGGGGGAGTGCTACAACGCCTCGATAACTAAGGCAAAGAAAGGTGTATCAAGGGAAGTTTTCGGAAAAGAGTTGCAAATGGCGACTGATGATGATGACAGAGAATAGGGCATTGCCCAAAGTGAGGACAGAGAATTAGATCCTCTCTTTGGGGATTTTGATGAAGAGATAGGACCCATCGAGGACCTTGAAGAGGTCCAACTCGATGAAGAAAATCCGACCAGGGTTGTGAAAGTCAGTAAAAACTTAGAGACAACAACGAAACAAGCACTGGTGGAATTTTTTATGGAAAACCAGGAAGTCTTCGCCTAGTCGCACAAAGACATGGTGGGAATAGACCCTGCAGTCATTAGCCATGTCTTGAACATAGATAAGAATTTTCCACCAGTACAACAGAAAAGGAGGCTGCTCGACAAAGATAGATCAAAGACTCTTAAAGAAGAAGTCGAGAAGCTAAAGGAGAATGGATTCATCAGGGTAGTGTTTTATCCATCATGGGTCTCGAATCCCGTGCTAGTTCCCAAGCCGAATGGAAAATGGCGAACATGTGTGGATTTCACAGACCTTAATAAAGCTTGCCCTAAAAATTGTTTCCCACTCCCTAGGATCGACCAACTGGTCGATGCCACTACAGGGCACGAGATTCTCTCATTCATGGATGCATACTCTGGATATAATCAAATCAGTATGCATCCACCTGATGAGGATCACACTAGCTTTCGGACTGACACAGGGCTTTACTGTTACAAAGTAATGCCCTTCGGTTTGAAAAACGCTGGTGCGACTAGTCAACCACATGTTTAAGGAGATGATCGGCACAAACATGGAGGTATATGTCGATGACATGCTGGTTAAGTTGAAGAATGCAAAAGGGCATATAGGGGACTTGCAAGAATGCTTCAATGTCTTGAACAAATATTAGATGAAGCTGAATCCCCTCAAGTGCTCCTTCGGTGTAGGATCAAGGAAGTTCTTTGGATTTGTTGTAAACTCGCAGGGAATTGAGGCCAACCCCGAGAAGATCAAAGCCCTGGTCGATATGAAATTGCCAGTGAAGATCAAGGATGTTCAAAGATTAACTGGAAGGATTGCTGCTCTCAGTAGATTTATTTCCAAATCAACGGATAAATGTGTCCCATTCTTTAATCTACTCAGAGGCAATAAGAAATTCGAATGGACTGAGGAGTGCGAACAAGCTTTTCAAGCCTTAAAGACTCACATGTCGCAACCACCGATCCTATCAAAGCCGGTTGATAAAGAAACTTTGTTCATCTACTTGGCGATCACAGAATACGCTGCCAGTGTTGTCTTAGTAAGAGAAGAAGAAGGCGTGCAGAAGTTTGTTTATTATGTAAGCAAGAGGCTAATTGGAGCGGAGCTGCAGTATCCACCTATTGAAAAATTAGCCTATTGCTTAATCTTTGCCTCAAGAAAGATGCGTCCCTATTTTCAAGCTCACCCAATCACAGTTTTGACTGACCAGCCTCCACGGCAAGTTCTGCAGAACCCAGAAGCCGTAGGTAGATTATTAAAATGGGCGGTCGAACTTGGACAGTTTGATATCTCTCATTGGTCGCGAGCAGCGATAAAAGGGCAAGCTCTGGCGTACTTCGTCGCAGAACTCACTGGGCTTCCAAATAGCGAACAGCCAGAAGCGCCTGAAGAGCCCAAGCCTCAGAACCAAACTCCCTCGTGGAAGTTGTACACGGACGGCTCTTCTAATGAACATCACACAGGAGCAGGAGTGATTTTGATAACGCCTGAAGGGCATCAATTTCACTGTACAATCAGGTTTGACTTCACTGCTTCTAAGAACGAAGTCGAGTATGAAGCACTGCTCGCTGGATTGCGGTTAGCCAGAGACATGCACATAGAATCGCTTGATATCTACAGTGACTCCCAACTGGTGGTCAATTAAATCAGTGGAGAATATTAGGCCCAAGGCTTAAAAATTGTTGCTTCCTTAAATAAAGCAAAGGATCTATTGGCGCAGTTTGACAAATACACCCTCCAGCAAGTACCTCGCGACCAAAATTCAAACGCTGACGCCTTGGCTAAATTGGCAAGTGCGAAGGATGCTGACACTCTGAACATAGTGCCAGTTGAGCGACTATCCGTGCTAAGAATCCAAGTAGAGGATACCACTTTGGTGATCCAGGCAGTCAATACATGGATGGCACCTTACATAGAGTACCTTACACAGGGTGTCTTACCAGCGGACAGAAAAAAGCTAGGACCCTTCAGCGGTAGGCTGCTAGGTATACCCGGTCGATGGAATCATGTACCGAAGGGGATACTCAATGCCACTCGTCAGATGTATTTCAAAGGGGAAGGCTTAAGAATTGATGAAAGAGATCCACGAAGTCTTTTGTGGGGACCATGCTGGGGGGCAGAGCTTATCGAAAAAGATCCTAAGGCAAGGATACTTCTAGCCAACAATGAATGAAGACTCGATGGAATTTGTGCGGAGGTGCGACAAGTGCTAGAGGTTCTCCAAAATTCCACGAGCAGCCCCTAGTGAGCTAAAACAAATGCAAAGTCCGTGGTCGTTCACAGTCTGGGGTATAGATTTAATCGGATCTCTGCCTACAGGAAAGGGCAGCGTCAAGTACGTTGTGGTTTTCGTTGATTATTTCACTTATGGGTCGAAGCTGAGCCAATCGCAACCATAACGCCCAAAAAAGTGCTGGATTTTATAATTAAAAACATTGTGTGTCGCTATGGATTGCCAAGAAAAATTTTCTCGGACAACAACACGCAGTTTGATAGTGATATGTTCATGGATTTTTGCGAACGACATGGAATTATCAAGAGCTTTTCTTTAGTTGCTCATCCTCAAGAAAATGGACAAGTCGAAGCAGTCAATAAAACGCTAAATGATACTCTAAAGAAAAGAGTAGAAGAAGCAAAGGGAGCATGGCCAGAGTAATTTCCTGAAGTCCTTTGGTCATACAGAACTTCCCATCGAACAGCAATAGGCCATACTCCATTTTCCTTAGCTTATGGATATAAGGCTATGTTTCCTGTTGAGTTCGATCCACCATCCCATCACAGAATCACGTACGATTAAGGATCTAATAGCCAACTATTGATGGAATCTCTTTATTTGGTCGATGAAAGGCGAGAGCAAGCCCAACTCCGAGTAGCTGCTTACTAGCAAAAGGTCGCCCGATATTTCAATTCTAAAATACGTGAAAGGAAATTCAGTATCGAAGATCTAGTACTTCGAAGGGTTTTCCTCAACACCCGTGACTAGGCTGCTGGAGTACTCGAATCTAATTGGGAAGGGCCATACCAGATTGAAGAAGTCTTCCATCTAGGCACTTACAAACTTGCTCGCTTTAATGGAGATCTTATTCCTCGATATTGGAATGGAGAACACTTGGGCAAGTACTATCAATAAACAATTCGTCCTAAAGAATTGGCTTGTATTAATTTTACTTTTTCCAAGTTATGAAAAAGGGTTGGTCATTTTACATGACTGATCGCTTATAAGTGTATGATCTTATTGATCACTCGTACAGACATGTTTTGTCCATTTATTACAAGAAATATAAGGGATGTGCGCAACCAGTAATTCTTGCCAATTATTATATTTATTACAAGTATTTACTCATTACGTGTGTTGTTTTGCTGTATTATCGTTTTAATTTTTTTTTTTTTTTGCTCTGAACAGTAATGTTCGAACAGGTTTTGGTCAAGGCAAGTGACCAAGGACCTAAAGCTCCCCAATCACTTGGGGGGCATATAAGGCATCTAGTAAGCAAATCATATCGAAAGATATGTAAACACATGAGCAAAACAAGTGAAAGCATGCTAGGGTACTTAGAGTATTTTTTTCAAAATTTTGTATTTTGTTAAATCAAACCAAAGTACCATGCTAGGTTCGGTCATGCGAACAAATGTTATAATAAAATGAAAATATTATAATATCAAAAGGAATTCCTTTACACCATGAGCAGTAACTGCTCGGATGTAATTGTTTGTTAAAAGTAAAAGTTGCCCATGCAGCAATAAAAATTAAAATAGCAATTGTCTTTACATCAAGACCCGCAGGTCGTGTAGTAAAAAGATAAAAAGAAAAATAAAAGATTACGAGGCTGGAGGATCTTGAGCGTTCTGGTCAACAGTAGCGTCAGCTTCATTATCCACGCCATCAATTCCCGTTGCTATGGAAACCTCTGGGGAAGCAGGAATTTTGGCTTTTTCTTCTTCCTCCAGGCGAATGGTGCATCGGGTCATTAGAGTCAGTCTCAAGCGCTCAGCAGATAGCTAAAGTCGGTCGTTTGATTGTGTTTCCAAAACTCATAGAAGAAAAGGTGGGTGGCTTCCCTGTACTTCTCCAAGTTTTTGGCATCAATCTCTTTGAGCTCCCTAACGCGCCCCTCCAGCTCCTCCGTTTCCTTTTGGCTCGCAATAAGATCGAGCTCAAGCTATTTAGATTCTTGGTAGTTGAGTTTGGCACTCTCCCTGAATTTTTCTTTATCTTCATTAGATTTGTTCAGGGCGGTCCAACTTTCCAACAACTCCTCATTCAGTGTGGCTTTCTGCTCGAGCAATTCATCGTTCTGCGTGGTTAGCTCTGCGTTTTTCTCGAGCAGTTCACCATTCTGCTTGACCAGTTCGGTGTTTGTCTTGAGCAGGTTAGCATTCTTTCCCTCAAACGCCTTCATTGCCTCAGCGAGCCTGGTGTCAAAGTCTTTGGTCTGGGAGACCATTGCACCTGTGCGGCACCAGCCAGCAGTCATGGTCAGCAATCCCTGCGACCAGACGGAAAGCAACTTACACTGACTATCTCATTCAACCCTCGATTTATTATTTGGTCGGTTTCCATGAAGATGGTACCATCGATGGCCTCTTGACTGAGTTTGTGTTTGGAAAGTTTGTATATTCTCTCTCAGGCCGAACTGACCACGGTGCTGGCCAGAGTGTGTTTGGGTTGAGTACGGTGTGGCTGGTTTGAAGGCGCTGGAGGAGTAGAGTGCTGGCCGACCAGTGCAACTGAGGACGACTAGTCGAGTGGAGAAGGAAGTGGCATGGTTTCTTTCGAAGGAGCAGCTGCTGAAGGACCCTCAGTCTGAGCCTTCGTTGAAGCAGTTTTGCTGCTTTCTCCGTGAGCCCTCTTGCTGTCTTTCTTCCTGCTCGAGGAAGTAGCAGCGGCCTTGTAGTGATCGAACACATCTTTAGACGACATCTCTGCATAAAATGAAACAATACAAGCAGTGAGAAAATATATATAGATGGAGCTAAAGTACCCGTGCTACAACTACTAGTCGCTACATTACTTACTGAACTACTTTCACTCTCACATACTTCATGGAAGAAATCTGAACCTAAGTTTGTAGTATACTTAAAGTTTCTATCCCCGTCAAATAAGTGACAAGGAATTGGAAAACTATCTAAGAATGAGAAAACAGTATCGTTCTCATATGAGGACTCATCAATGGGTGCAGGTGGTTCAGAGACTTTCTTTTTTCCCTTCCCCGTAGGGGCCGGGGCAACGGCTGCTCGCGGGGTGCTGGAGGGTTCCCTGATTGTCACTCCAGTCGTCCTCCTCCTTTGAGGTTGTGACACATCTGGGTGCTGCTCAGGAATCTCCTCGCCGGTGGCACTCCCCGCTGTTGACTCGTCACATCTTGGTGAGGTGCCAGAAGCCCGACTAGGCTCAGGTTAGCTTCTGTGACCAGTTTTTTGACGCTTTTCTCTACGTCAGTCATGCTGGCCAAGAGTGATGCTCGAACTTCCATTTCTGGAGTGGGAGCGAGTCGCAGCCATGGACCTGAAATACGCTAAATCTCTAAGGGGAATGCAGATAAAATTCAAGGAAAATAAACGACCAGGGAAGCAAAGGTATTACCTCCTTGGGTGAAGGATGGGTTGTTGGTGACCATGTCGGTAGTCAGAAAGTACTCCAGATGGTACTTCCCCACATTGGATATAAAAGTGGTATCACTCAGGAAAGTGTGGGTCATTTTCTGGTGGCAGAAATGAAAGAACCCCGTGTTTTCTTGGTTGGGGTTGGATTTTAGGTCGAACAGGTAGTTGACCTCATGTGGCGTAGGGACAGGCCACTTCTTATGACTGTAAAGGATATAGAGTGCAGAGAGCATTCTATACCCATTTGGGGTTATTTGGAAAGGAGCGACCCCAAAATAGTTAGCCACTCCTTGGAAGAAAGGATGGAGAGGCAGGATCTCTCCTGCCTCGATATGATACCTCGACCAGGCGCTGAAGGCGCCTCCAGACAGATTTGCCCGTTGGTCTCTGGTGGGTTGGACTAGGGTCACCCCAGGAAGCCCATACTTCTTGATGTAATTGGCAATCATCCTAACCGTTACTCGGTTAGGAGGGGCAACGTACCATTCGACATCTGGTCGGATGACGTTTCAGAGTTGAGCTTGAGTTTGGATTTTTGGGTCGGGGGTATTTTCTTCTCGACCACTGGTCGAAGGAATTTCAACCCGAGGAGCAGGCTGATTTGAAGGAGAAGTAGATGGTTTCTTTTTATGGGCTTTGGACTTTACTCGACCCATGTTTTGGGGTGGGGTCGATGGAGTGTTTAGGATGACATGAGAGAAGGGGATCTCTGGGATCAACAGCGACGGTTGCTCCTCGTCCTCGAGCAATTGGGCCAGCAAATCGTCATCAATAGGCCTCTCACCTCCCCACAGATCTTACATGAAAATCTGCGAACAGAAAAAGGAGGATATGAGAATCTAAGGCCTAAAACCTTGTGTTTAAAAGTTGGAATAACGCTGCTCGTGTATAAAAGTTAAGTTTTTATACGACCAGCAACATTCTGATAAAAAACACTGTATTTCAAGCGAACAGTTTGGAAAATAGATTAAAAAGCAGAAGTGAAAAGTTTTTCAGGAAAAACATTTCGACCCTGAAAGGGCGGGAAAAACCCAATTTTTCAACTAGCTTAAAAATCGAATTTTTACTTCGATTTTACACCCTAAATCTATAAACCTGACTACCAAACTAATTCTTAACCCCAGCAAAGTATCTCTTCCCTATTACATCAAACATCGATCAATATGCCCATTTACCCCAAAACAGTTTCAGTCAAGAACATTCAAGAGCTCAGATACGAAACAGATAAAAAAATGGTTTTGCATGGCATCTTAAACGACTGAAGAGGTTGATAAACTTACTTGAGTTAAGGATGAAGCGGGTCTCTGAAACACTAAGTTGAGCAGTCGGGCAGAAAACTTCGTGAAACTCTAGAACCAATTGGGTTTTCTGGGCTCTGAGTTGTTGACTGCATTTTTAGCCAACGGCGTGAGAACGTCAATAACGACAAGCCTTCAAGAGAATATAAACGACAACAGATAGTTCATGAACAGAAAGATAAATAACACAAGAGATTTTATAGTGGTTCAGCCCTGATTGTCGGTAATAGCCTAATCCACTTAGAGTTGTGATTATAGATCTGTACTCAAGATCAGATGGACTGAGCCAACTGAGTTTCTTCAGTACAGATTGCAAAATACAAGAGTTCTCTCAAATGTCAGCACTTTCTCTCTCTAGAATACTCAGACCCAATTTTCTCTCTCTAGAATGCTCAGACCCAATTTTCTCTCTCTAGAAAGAAGAAGCAGAAGAAGCCCTTCTCTCATCCCATAAGCTCTCTATTTATAGGCCTGGGATCCTCAACTGATATCCCCTTACGATAGGGATATTTTATTATTCATCTTATATTTATATTACAATAAATGTTTAAAATACAACTGATTCCTCAATTTGAGTGAGAAATGAGAGATTCCCGGGTGCCTAGACCAATTCTAGGGGATTTTGACGTAGTCTCACATGCATTTTGATTACTCCTTCAAGCTTTCCTTAGCCCAAAATGATGTATGCTTGGCTCTCATCGGACAAAGGTGGTGCATGCTTGGCTCTCCTCGGACCAAGGTGGTCCGAGCCAACTCCCTTGGCCTTTCACCTCGGCAAGGTCTGAGCCTACCTCCTCCAACCAAGGTCCGATCGGACCTTGTGGCCTTCTCCTCGGACCAAGGTAGTCTAAGGCATCCTCTTCTTGCCTTCTCCTCGGACCAAGGTGGTCCGAGCCATCTTCATTGGCATCTCTCCTCGGACAAGTCCGAGGCACTTCCTAGGCTCCTCCAACCATGTCCGATCGGACATGGTGTAGGCTCTCCTTGTCAAAATCTAAGTCTCCATTCTTGACTTGCATGGGACTCCTCCTCCTTAGCTACTTACGTGGACACGTTCGAGCCAACACTTAGGAAACCTTGGGAGGCTTACCTCGGACACACCTTTGGGGTCTCCTAGGACCACATCCTCCTTAGGGTCTCCTAGGACCACTTTCTTGAGTTCTCCTCGGACCTCATCCTTGGGTTCTCCTAGGATCACTCTCTTGGGGTCTCCTAGGACCACATCCTCCTTGAGGTCTCCTAGGACCACTCTCCTAGGATGCATTCTCCTTAGCCTCCTGGATGCATTCTCCAATTTTTGGGTATAACATGAGTGTAGAGTTCTTCAGAGTTCTTGAAGAAGAGAAGATAAATGAAAAGAAAAAAGTAAAAAAGTGATCTTGGGGAATTATTTATAGTGATCGTAGCACTGTACAAGAGGTAATCATGGAATTACTTTTTTCAAAGCATGGGGAAGTGCAATAGCCGTCAGAGAAATTTTTGGGAAACTGAAAAGACCCGATTGGACATGATTGGTTACCTTTTTTGAGAAGGCATGTGCGGCTCTGACAGATTTGGTGGGGTACGCGAAGGGTCGGTTTCCTAAGTTTACTTTATGCTGGTCGCAGTAAAATAAACTTGGGGGGCAAATGTTTACCCAAAAATGGTTGTTGTTGACGTGGCAAGAATTTCTCACACGTGGTTGACATGGGGCAGCGTCATTATGAAAAGGTGTTGTTTTGTTTATCGACCAGCTTCCTGCTGCCTCATCAAACCTCACGATTAGATACGACCAGACTGGCCGCACACTTAAGTTTATTTCCTTAAAAGATATGTAATCTTGCAATAATTACAATTATTATTTCCTCTTCATTGCCTTGATACGCTGAGATTAGGGATAATTAAGGCCCATTGGCCCATGTAACCCCCTTGAGCCTATAAATGTGAATGAGAGGGCTCAAGGAAATGGGATTTTTTTGGACTTTTGAACCTTTTTTCTAAATACTGAGAGAAAGAGTGTATAGTGCGATTATCCTCCAAATAGTTGTAATTCTCCTAAGGCTTGTCAAACTCAAGAACCCTAGTTCTTTGATCACGGCATTGGGATTCAATATCAAAAATAGCACTAAGTGGACGTAGGTCATTACCATTCATTGGGGCCGAACCACTATAAATCGTCTATGTCAACTCTTTACAATTTGATTCCATTCTTGACTATCATCTCATTTCTTGTCGTATTTCTGACTCTGTGTCGTTGGCCAAATCGAGGGTCAACACAAGGTAAATGCCCACATCATGGAATAGAGAAGTGGCTACTAGTTCATACATTTTACAATGGTTTGGGGGGCAATACAAGGACAATTATAGATGCAGCATTAGGAGGAGTGTTTATGAGAAAAAACGCTAATGAAGCATATGAATAATTGGAAGAGATGGCCATGAATAACTATAATTGGCCTACTGAGCATGATAATTAGAAAGTAGCAGGAGTCTTAGAAGTTGATCCAACTGCGCTATTGACCGCTCAAGTGGCATCTCTAACCAACCAATTGTAGCAATCTAATCTCACCGCACAAGCAATGCAAGTACAGAATGTCGTGAGTTGTAAGATTTGTAGCTCAACATATGTGAATAATATGCCTTTGGAACAGGCATAGGTTATTGGTAATTTTTCAAGACCTACACCCAACACTTACTCCAATTTCTATACTCCTGCTTGGAAAAATCACCCTAATTTGTCTTGGAAAAATAATCAAGGGTTACAACCGCAATATCCACAGTAACCACCCCAACAACCCCTTCATCAATCGACTTATGGATTACATTCTAGACCATATTATGATCCAAACCCACGCCCATCTCATCCACCACCACATCCTCAAATGAACCCACCAAAAATTCAACCAGACCAATTAAATCAATTCATGACAGAGATATGGTCTTCAATCAGGAGTTTGGAGACACAAATAGGTCAATTGGCTCAAATGTTTTCTAGTAGACAGCAAGGGAATTTTCCTAGTTCCACAGAGGTAAATCCTAAAGAGCAATGTCAAGCTGTCACTCTAAGGAGTGGGACTAAGTATGATGGACCTACAGTGGATGACAAGGGGAAGAAGGCAGAGGATCAACATGTTACTAGTCTAATACAAGAGGAGGTTACTGAAGATCTTCCAAAGATAGAAAAATCAAAATACACTGAGCCTACACCAAGGATTCCATATCCTCAACGGTTTAGGGAGGCTAATCTTGACAAACAATTCAACAATTTTCTTGAGGTATTTAAGAAAATTCACATTAGCATTCATTTTCCTGAGGCTCTAGAATAAATGCCTAGTTATGTGAAGTTTTTGAAAGAGATATTATCTAATAAGAGAAAAATGGAGGATTATGAAACAGTTGCATTAACTAAAGAGTGTAGTGCAATTATTCAAAAGAAGCTTCCTCAAAAGTTAAGAGATCCAGGCAGTTTCACTATACCTTGCACCATTGGGAACTTTCATTGTGAGAGAGCTTTATGTGATTTGGGTGCAAGCATAAATTTAATGTCGTTGTCTATATTTAAAAGGCTTGGTTTGGGGGAAGCTAGACCCACTACTGTTACTCTTCAACTGGTTGGTCGTTCATTAACACACCCCAGAGGTATTATAAAGGACGCTCTAGTAAAGGTAGATAAGTTCATTTTTCCAAAGGATTTTATTGTATTAGATATGGAGGAAGATGAGAACGTGCCCATTATATTGGGACGACCATTTTTAGCCACGGGGCAAGCATTGATAGACGTTCAGAAGGGAGAGTTAAGGCTTAGAGTACAAGGTGATGAGGTTGTTTTTAATGTTTTCAAATCTTTGAAATATCCTTCAGCTAGTGACAGTTGTTTTTGTGTTAGTGTATTGGAGGAACCAAGTAAAGGGGTCCAGTCTATTAAGGATCCACTGGAGTTGAGTTTGATTGCAAGTCCTGAAGAGTGTGCTGGTACTGAAGCCAGTGAGTATTTTAAGTGGTTGAATTCATTAGGGTAAATTTATAAAAGGAAATATGAGGAATTGGGGCAACTGCCTGAAAGACCTCACCCATCCATTGAGAATCCACCAGCTCTTGAGTTAAAAGCCTTACCTGATCATCTTAAGTATGCGTATTTGGGTAAGAATGACACTCTCCCTGTTGATGAAAATTTTCCAGATGAACAATTATTTTCAATTGAATGTGAAGAGAAGATACCATGGTTTGCAGATTATGTCAACTATTTGGTAGATAAAGTTGTGCCGCCGGACATGTCAAGGCAGAAACTAAAAAATTTCTATTCGGAAGTTAAGCATAATTATTGGGATGAGCCCATTCTTTTTCGTCATTGTGCTGATCAAGTGATTAGAAAATGTGTCCCAGAAGAGGAAATGATTTCCATACTTACTCACTGCCATACTTTACATTGTGGTGGTCACTTTGGGGGAACAAGGACAGCAACAAAAGTTTTGCAATGTGGGTTTTATTGGCCTACGCTATTTAAAGATGTTAATGCCTTTATTAAGCGTTGTTATCGTTGCCAAAGGATCGGTAATATATCCAGAAGAGATCAAATGCCAATGACTGGAATTCTGGAAGATGAGTTGTTTGATGTGTGGGGAATATATTTTATGGGACCTTTCCCATCATCTTATAATAATAAGCACATTTTGTTGGCAGTAAATTATGTTTCTAAATGGGTGGAAGCTGTAGGAACTCCTACTTGTGATGGTAAGGAGGTACTTAAATTTCTTCATAAGAATATTTTTACTCGGTTTGGTACTCCAATAGCCATTATTAGTGACAGAGGCAATCATTTCTGTAATAAAGCATTCAAAACTCTATGCGCTCGTTATGGAGTTCATCACCGAAAGGCCCTGTTTTATCATCCACTTGCTAATGGTCAAGATGAAGTGTCAAACCGGGAAATTAAAAGTATTTTAGAAAAAATTGTAAACACATAATCAAGGAAAGATTGGTAAAAAAAGCTTAATGATTCAATGTGGGCATATCGCACAGCCTTTAAGACTCCGATTGATATCTCACCATATCGGTTGGTGTTCGGGAGGGCATGTCATTTACCAGTTGAACTTGAGCATCGAGCTTATTGGGCAGTGAAAAAGTGGAATGTTGATTTATTTATGGCGGGGCAGAATGGGCTTCTAGAGTTGAATGAGCTCGATGAATTTTGAAATGAGGCTTATAAAAATGCAAAGATTTATAAATAAAATTGTAAGGCTTTTCATGATAAAAGGATAATTAGAAAGGATTTCCAACTGGAGATAAAGTTCTGTTATTTAATTCTAGATTGAAGCTGTTTCCAGAAAAACTAAAGTATAGATGGTCGGGACCCTTCACAGTTGTGGTCTCATTACCTTATGGAGTGGTACAGATTCATAGCGAGAAAACATGACATTTTAAAGTAAATGGTCAGAGTTTAAAGCATTATTTGGAAAGACCGTTGGAAAAGTGCGAATCTGTGATGGTTTTGGAACCCCTTTAAATGGGGTATTAAGTGTCCGGCTAAATGACATTAACAACAGTGCTATAGGAGGCATTCCTATATTTTATTTTAGTTTTTGTTTTTATTTTAAATTAGTGGACAAATTTATTTTATTTTATTTTGGATTTGTAAAGTTTATTTATTTTTAGTATAAAGTCTGTAAAAAAAATCGTGCAAATTGTGAAAAGGTTGTTTTTCAATTAGTCTTCAGGTCAAGTCACGACATGAACTTGTAAGTCGCGACATTAACACAAGTCAAAGAGTGCATGGAAATTGAAAGAGGGGCGGGTCGCAACTTGGGCTTATAAGTCACGACCCTTGGCCAAAACAGAGAGCATTGGTGTTTTTAAAATAAAGGCGGGCCGCGACTTGATGAGGCTGAGTCGCGACGCCTGGGAAAGAGAATTTTGGAAAAATTTGATGCTGGCCGCGACTTGCCCTATCTAGGTCGCGACGCGCCTATGTCAGACAGAGGATAAGTGTTTTACAATTTATTTTTCTAAGCCATACCTCTCATTTTTCATTTCATTTCCTCCCAAACTAGTTTTTCTTGTAAAAAAGCTCTCATTTTTCTTCCCTTTGCCTTATATTTCAAATAACTTTATGCCATATTCCTAATTTCTAATTCCCAATCCATATTGATCTCTTTCTTCTTTGCTTTTTCTCTAACCCTAGTAGTTTTATATTGGAAAGAAGTGAAGATTGAAAGGAGCATTGAGGAGTGGGCAGTCTTCAAGAATCAAGGGCTTGTAAGTTTTCTCTTTTTGAAGTTTTAATTGAAGTAATTTTATGCTGAGGGATTGAATTGGGTTGTTGAACTGCCTGATTAGTATATTTAGTGTCTTCGAGTGATATTTTTGGAGTTATTCAGTGGAGGAAATTGGAAGTGCTGCCAAATTTTTGTGTTGTCATATTTGATCAATTATGTAAGTATGGGTCCAAGAAAATAACCTACTAGGGCTGCCTCTTCGAAGAACGCTAATCACCCTTCAACATCCAGCACCCAACCACCCCAAACTCAGCTAATCCCCCCAACACCTCAACCAATTCAAGAGTTTAATCCGACGCGATTTATTAATAAGGAGGCCTTTGATCACTATCACTATCAAAGGTTATCTCAGCGTCCAGTAATTGAAGAGTGCGGGATGGATGTAGAGTCCCTGAAATTACTTAGCTAGTTAGATAGTAGTAGTAGTAGTAATAGCTAGTAGTAGTTATAGTATGTTTATTACTGTGGATTTTGGTTCAAGTCGGGACTTAGTTGAACACTCGTAGCAACACTTATAGATTTTATAAGTTTAACCTATAGTTTAAGAATATTAATTATAACATAAGGTTTGATTAATATATCTGATTATAAAGTTGACAATTATTATACTATAAGGTTTAGATAGGATTTATAAGAACATGACACTTGTCGTATGCAGGTTTATTTAAGGATTTAACTATAGTTTAAGTAAAAGAAAGTTCTAGAAAACTATAGAATCTTTCAAGACCATTAAGAGCATGACATTTGTCACAACCTTGTTTATTAGAGGATTTAAGCATTTAATTCAAAAATAGAGGTTTCTAGAAGCTCTAGACCCTTCCAGAACCTGCTGGAATCTCGTATTACTTAGTCAAACTTGTTTAATCATTTCAAATTAAGCTGATAATGTGCAATTACATGTATAAAATATTCACGTATGCCGATATATCGCAGCCTTGGAGCTAATGTATCGCCACACGAGGAATATGAAAAACACGTGAACTTCGCACAAACACATCGACGAACCCTCGGGATATAGCTTCAAATACTCATTATTTTTATTCAAGCTAAAAGGAGGTAGTTCACTCCTTGAACTCTATAAATAGGACCTAGTACTGATCCCAGCTCTCCCTTAATATGGTTAACTTTGGAACAACGATAAGTTTCGAGCTTGAGAATTAAGTCATGTAGGATGATTAGAAACAGACTTAGAAAATAATAAAGATGGCTTATTTTTCTAAGTATAGAAACACACTCTAATGATAAAAGAAGGCTTATATAATTCTTTTCATAAGAAATCATAAATTAATAGGTTTGAGTTATGTTTGCTTAGATTAAGTTTTTTCCTTAGAGCCTATTAGGGTAAGTTCTAACATGTTTTTCTCAACTGTTAGTACTCCACTGAAGATGTCGCTCAGAAGTTCTGCTCGCACCAATGCCAATGCCTCCAACGCTGCTCCTGAGCAATGAATCCCCTCCAGTTTGCAGAAGGGGAGTGCGTGCTACTCCCAACCAAAATGCACTACCGCCGCCGCCGGTTGACAACACTGCAGAAATTGCCAGACTGCGACAACAAGTTGAGGAATTCTTGCAGCAACAGCGACAATAGGCTCAACCTCAGACTCAGCCTCAGCCTCTGCCTCTGCCGCGACCACAGCTTCAGCAAATGGCCCCAGCACCCCATCAAGTTGGTCCATATGGGGGATGGCCAATGGAAAACTATGCGTCATACCCAGCTCAGCACATAGAGCCAGTTTATGAGCAGTTTCGTAAGCAACACGCTCTGAACTTTGAAGGGACAACAGACCCCTTCAAGGCAAAATAATGGCTTAGAAATGTGGAGCCGATCCTAACGCACATGAATCTCGACAACGCGGACCGCATATCCTGCGTTTCGTCTTTGCTCAAGAAAGATGCTAGAATATGGTGGGATTTAGTTCAGCAAACTCATGATGTTGCCACCATGACTTGGACCAGATTTGTGGAGTTGTTCCACAAAAAGTACTTCAATTCGGCAGTCATCGCTTCAAGAGTGGAGGAGTTTGCTGGTTTGAAGCAAGGGAGTTTATCAGTGGCAGAATATGCTCGGCAGTTCGACTGATTAGCCAAGTTTGCACCGAAAATGGTTCCAACTGACTTTCTGAGGGTGACCAAGTTCGTTAGAGGACTTCGACCGAAGATTGAGCTAGGGGTTAAGCTACCAAACCCAGGAAATACTACATATGCTGATGTTCTATAAACGGCAATAGAAGTAGAAAGGCTATAGGAAAATGTTAGTAAAGAGGAGGCCAGTAAGCCTGAGCCTAAACAGCCAAGTCAACCTCAGAATGGTCGAAACAACCACAGTAATCATTCCAATAACAATAATGGTCAGAAAAGAAAGCATCCTGACAACAAGCAGTCCGACAACGATAAAAGGGCACGGACGAACAATGGAGGGAATAGGTCGGGTTATGTAGAATACCCACAATGTACTAAGTGTCAAAAGAAACATCATGGTGAATGTCATGTGAATACCAAGGTATGCTTCAACTATGGTTAGGAAGGACACCGGAATAAAGAATGTCCCCAGCTCAAGCCAGAAGGGAAAAATGAAGACAAGATGGTTCCTGCCAGGGTATTTGCCTTAACCCAAGGAGAAGCTGATGCTAGCAATAAAGTGGTCACAGGTCAGGTTTCTATCCTCAATAATGTATGTTCTATATTATTTGATTCGGGAGCCACTCATTCATATATCTTGTTAGGAATGATAGAGAAATTAGACAAACCTTGTGAAAGATTTAGAACTAGGTTTGTAACAGAGTTGCCTTCGGGCAAAGTAGTCCTATCATCACGGATAGTATGAGGCGTATCGATCAAGATAGAGGAAGTAGAACTAGAAGGAGACCTGATAGTACTGGAGATCAAAGACTTCAGTGTAATACTAGGCATGGACTGGCTAGCAAGGCATGGCGCAACCATCGACTGTAAATGCAAAAAAGTGACGTTCGAGACTCCTGACGGCCAGAGATTATGCTTTATGGGACAAGTTTCAGGACTACGCACACCGCTTATATCATCTCTCAAAGCTCAAAGGATGATAGAAAAGGATGTCAAGCATTCTTAACCAGCCTCACTGATGTGGTAAAGGAAACACAACTAAAAGTTGGAGACGTCAACATCGTAAAAGAATACCCAGAATTATTTCCCGACAACTTACCAGGGTTGCCATCGACTCGGGAAATTGACTTCACAATCGAACTAGTATCGGGCACCGAGCCTATCTCCAAGGCACCATACCGAATGGCACCTACCGAACTCAAGGAGTTAAAGATGCAGCTATAAGAACTCCTAGACTTGGGTTTCATTAGACCAAGACACTCGCCATGGGGAGCACCAGTTCTATTTGTGAAGAAGAAGGACGGAAGCATGCGGATGTGCATAGATTACCGCTAGCTGAATAAGGTGACGATTAAGAATAAGTACCCTCTACCTCGGATTGACGACTTGTTTGATCAACTCCGAGGAGTGACTGTGTTTTCAAAGATTGATTTACGGTCCGGGTATCATCAGCTCAAGGTACGGGAAGAGGATATTCCCAAGACAGCCTTTAGAACTCATTATGGGCATTACAATTTTTTAGTTATGTCTTTTGGTCTAACCAACGCTCCAGCCTCATTTATGGATTTAATGAATAAGATCTTTAAGGACTACTTGGATAAATTCATCGTAATGTTCATCGACGATATCTTGGTGTACTCAAGGGACGCAATCGAGCACGAGGAGCATTTAAGGTTGGTCTTGTTACGACTAAAAAAGCATCAACTCTATGCCAAGTTCAAGAAGTGCGAATTTTGGCTTTCGCAAGTAGCATTCCTCAGGTACATTGTATCCAAGGACAGAGTTGCAGTAGACCTGTCTAAGGTAGAGGCTGTGAAGGATTGGCCAAGACCAAAGAATGCATCAGAGGTAAGAAGCTTTCTGGGATTAGCAAGTTATTATTAGAGGTTTGTAGAGGGCTTTTCTAAGATAGCCAATCTGCTCACCAACCTGACCTGGAAGCAACAAAGGTGCAACTGGACTGATAAGTGTGAAGAGAGCTTCCAGTTGCTTAAAGATAAGTTGTGCTCAGCACCAGTGCTTTGTGTACCGACACCCAACGACAATTTTGTAGTCTACTGCGATGCGTCAAAGCAAGGGTTGGGTTGCGTGCTGATGCAGAATGACAAGGTGATAGCCTACGCCTCAAGGTAGTTGAAGGAGTACGAGCAACGATATCCAACTCACAATATGAAGTTGGCAGTGGTGGTATTTGCGTTGAAAATCTGGCGCCATTATCTTTACGGAGAATGGTGTGAGATTTATACGGACCACAAAAGCTTAAAGTACTTCTTCACTCAGAAGGAGCTCAACATGAGGTAGCGCAGGTGGTTAGAACTAGTGAAGGATTATG
Source organism: Humulus lupulus (assembly GCF_963169125.1). Taxonomy (NCBI): domain Eukaryota; kingdom Viridiplantae; phylum Streptophyta; class Magnoliopsida; order Rosales; family Cannabaceae; genus Humulus; species Humulus lupulus. The sequence continues at coordinate 137,212,145 of NC_084793.1, forward strand.
ACTGCGAAATCCTATACCACCCGGGAAAGGCAAACGTAGTTGCTGATGCACTAAGTAGGAAGAGTTATGGAAGTCTAGCAGCACTAGCCGGAATAGAAAAGCTGCTTCAGCAGAAGTTGATCAGTGCCAGAATAGAAGTAGTTATCGGTAAGCTGGCTAACTTGTCTATCCAGTTAAGTCTGTTAGAAGATATACGTATCGGGCAAGGGCATGATGCCACATTAGTAGCACATATGGATGTAGTTAGAGAAGGGTTGGCCATAGATTTCTCAATATCAGGTCAAGGGTTATTGAGATATAAGGATCGTGTATGCGTGCCAAATGATCAAAGGATTAAGATGAAGATCTTAGAAGAAGCGCACAGTACCCCATACTCAGTTCATCCAGGGTCGACCAAGATGACTCACGACATCAAGGCAATATATTGGTGGTCAGGAATGAAGAAGGATATAGCAGAATTTGTGTCTAAATGTTTAGTATGCCAGCAAGTGAAAGCAGAACATCAGCGGCCTGCAGGCTTATTTCAACCACTTAGCATACTAGAATGGAAATGGGACGACATAGCGATGGATTTCGTGACAAGTTTGCCACGAAAAAGTAAGCAACATGACTCGGCTTGGGTAGTAATAGATAGACTAACTAAGTCAGCTCATTTCCTGCCTATCAAGACTACGTATACCACAGATCAGTATGCAGATGTTTATGTCCGAGAAATAGTTAGACTACATGGAATCCCTAAGACTATAGTGTCCGATAAAGGATCGGTGTTTACATCGAGATTTTGGGGAAGCTTACAGCAAGCCATGGGTACTAAGTTAAGTCTTAGTATAGCATTTCATCCTCAGACCGAAGGTCAATCCGAGCGTACCATACAGATCTTAGAAGATATGTTGCATGCTTGTGTACTTGATTTTGGAGGATCATGGAGTAAGTACTTGCTGCTAATAGAATTCTCCTACAACAATAGCTACCAATCAACATCGGGATGGTGCCTTATGAGTTACTTTATGTAAGAAGGTGTCGATCACCGTTGCATTGGGACAAGGTAGGAGAAAGGTAACTTCTTGGTCCCGAAGCTGTTAGAAAAGCTCAGGAAGCAGTAGCGTTGATTAGAAAGCGTATGCTCGCTGCTCAAGGCCGTCTGAAAAGTTATGCGGATGCCAAGCGGCGTGATGTGGAATTCAAAGCCGGAGATCCAGTCTTCTTAAAGATATCTCCTATGAAAGGTGTGATGCGGTTTTGGAAGAAAGGCAAGCTTAGTCCCAGGTTTATAGGTCCTTTTGAGATATTGGACAAAGTGGGAGCAGTTGCATATAGATTAGCCCTACCGCCAGCATTAGCAGATAGTCACAATGCGTTCCACATCTCAATGCTGCGTAAGTATGTGTCAGACCCATCTCACATCCTCAAGTACGATACAATAGCACTCCAGAAAGACTTGAGTTACGAGGAATGACCAGTTAGCATCCTAGATAGAGGGATGAAGCAGTTACGGTCCAAAAGTACTCCAATAGTCAAAGTCCAATGGAGTAATAGTTCTGAACAGGAGGGAACGTGGGAGTTGGAGGAGGACATGCAAGCTCGGTATCCGGATTTTTTTGGTAAGTAAATTTTGAGGACAAAATTCTTTGTAGTAGGGGAGAATTGTAGAGTCCAAAAATTTACTTAGCTAGTTAGATAGTAGTAGTAGTAGTAATAGCTAGTAGTAGTTATAGTATGTTTTTTACTGTGGATTTTGGTTCAAGTCGGGACTTAGTTGAACACTCGTAGCAACACTTATAGATTTTATAAGTTTAACCTATAGTTTAAGAATATTAATTATAACATAAGGTTTGATTAATATAACTGATTATAAAGATGACATTTATTATACTTTAAGGTTTCGATAGGATTTATAAGAACATGACACTTGTCGTGTATAGGTTTATTTAAGGATTTAACTATAGTTTAAGTAAAAGAAAGTTCTAGAAAACTATAGAATCTTCCAAGACCATTAAGAGCATGACATTTGTCACAACCTTGTTTATTAGAGGATTTAAGCATTTAATTCAAAAATAGAGGTTTCTAGAAGCTCTAGACCCTTCCAAAACCTGCTGGAATCTCGTATTACTCAGTCAAACTAGTTTAATCATTTCAAATTAAGCTGATAATGTGCAATTACGTGTTTAAAATATTCACGTATGTCGATGTATCGCAGCCTTGGAGCTAATGTATTGCCACACGGGGAATATGAAAAACACGTGAACTTCGCACAAACACATCGACGAACCCTCGAGATATAAGCCCAGGCGATATATCGCCTACAATGGGTGATATATCGGCCCTAGGGCTATGTTTTCAAATGTTTTTGAAATCGAGCTCAATTCAACACTTAACCTCTTAACTAGCCTCTGAACGTTTTGACCGAGTCTTAAGCCTTTGTTGAACGAATATTCAAATATTTTTCTATTAATACTCATTATTTTTATTCAAGCTAAAAGGAGGTAGTTCACTCCTTGAACTCTATAAATAGGACCTAGTACCCAGCCATTTTTTCATTCTTCAAGCTGTGTTCAGAGCCTTCAAGCTGCTAGGGTTACTATAGAGAGATAAACACTTAGGTTGGGGTATAAGCTTTATCATTTTAAGCTTTATAAACACTTGGGAAGTAAGGTAAATAGTGGGTTTCCAATATCGTGGTGTAGTTCGGTTCTAGTACATCCAAAGGTATTCCTAATCTTTAGTTCATTTCAGTTTAATTCTTTAGTTTTCTTTAGTTTTCATTCAGATCCTAACTCATTGTTTTCAATTCTTGGTTAGGTATTTAAGTTCTTTGAACTTAAGGTTTGTTTTCGGTAAGTTTCATCTTGGTGGTTTAGTTCATTTCTTTGTCATCTCTTTCTTTAGAAATGCTCACATTTTATTGTTGGTTTTAGGAGTATTCCAAATCTCGTCCTTGTTCTCATATCCCAATTTTGGTAAGGAAAATAGGATAGAATTATATATGTTTATATGATATGTTATGTTATGTTATCATATCTTATGTTATGTTATGTTTACATTATGTATAGTATGTTTATAGACCTTGGGCATATGACTTGCTTGGCTAGCAAGCCCCATCAATCTATTGGGCATATGACTTGTTTAGTTATCAAGCCCCAAGTAGTATAATGACCATTGTAGTATATGTCATATGTTTATAGTATATGTTTATGATATAGTTTATGTATATGTTTTATGTTATTAGTAGATTTTCCTTGCTGGGCATTAGGCTCATTCCTTTATTTTTATGTATGCACGAAAATAGATATGGCGGCGGAAGGATTCGTGGTAGCTTGGCTTGTGTATTAAGGAAGAATGGATTCGATGGACTGCATGAACGATTTGAGGACGACGTTATTTTCAGTCTTTTTATTATGTTTCTAAGTATTTTCCGCACTTAGTTTGTAAACAATTTCATTTAAGTTTAAAGTTATGTTTTATTTTTAAATAATGGGATCCCATACCCTGAATTTATGTATTTCAACATTTACTTTAGAGTTTTTAACAAATTTTGTGAATGTTTCTTATGTATGTTTTCTCAAAAATAGTGTCTATATATAGTAGTTTTAATGGTCCAAAGTCTTAGGATTAGTTGGGTCATTACAATGGAATATCAAGAAGATCCGTACCCTCAAGAAACTTATAATATTATTAGGGCTGAGATTCAACGCCGAGGTTGGCAACTTTTTGTGGATGAGAAGATACCGAAGACTCACTGTTCAATGGTTTATGGGTTCTATGCCAATTTTCCTGGGGCTGTAAATAAAAAGGTGTTTGTGCGAGTGGTTTTAGTAGAATGTGTCATTGATAATATTGATGCTCTATATAGATTACCGATGTTGTCTCAAGAAGACGATGAATATTATCAATTGGCATATAATAGTGAAATTGATTGGGTTGAGGTAGCAGACATTTTAGGCATTCCTGGTGCTTCTTGTATCATGCAGAATGGGGAACCGAAGCATTTACAAAGATATTAAATGAATTGTGTGGCCAAAGCCTGGACTCTCTTTGTGAGTGCACGGCTTATGCCCAACACTCACTTGTCTGAAGTGGGAACTGATAGGTGTCTTCTAGTTTATGCTATTATGACGGGACTCTTTGTCGATATCAGCTGAGTTATCCGCTAAGCATCAGGGATTTATGTCGGCTGACTCCTACTGCCGATTTGAGGCACGGATCAATGATTATTGATCTATGTGAAGTGTGGGAGGTACCTAATATCCTAATGATATTTATAGGAAGGCAATGGGGCCTATTTCTCGTGCTACAGTGTATAAGTTCAATAACCCATCTTTGGAGCCACCAGTACCACAACCTAGGTAGATGAGAGTTGAAGAGGAAAGAGATGCGACTGAGGAAAACGCGCTTGCCAATGATAAACTAGACGATTCAAGGGCAGTTAAGGAGGAGAGGAGAGGAGAATATCCTCAATATTTGGCACTTGAGGTTCCACTGAATCCACACTTGGCCAGATTAGATTATATCATTCGGCAGAACCAACATATTCACAATTATTTGGGAGAGCTTCATGATTATCATAGAGCTCAGGTTGATAGATAGAATGAGTTGGTTTACCGATGGTCAAACCAGGAGGCAGACCGCCAGTATTTTCCTCATCCACCGCCTTGGCATCCTTTTCCAGATCCACCACCTTTTTAGAAGTGATTCGCACCAGGTAAGTTTTCTTTCTTTACTTATTTTTAAACATTGGGGACAATGTTTAGTTTAAGTTTGGGGGAGGGAGCTTATTTTTCTGTTAGTTTTATTTTGTGTAATTTGTTTAGTTTTTGTTAGTGTTTGGAATTTTGTCTTAGTGTGTTTAGTACCAACATGAATGATGATTGACAACAAGTGTCGATGAGAATAAAGTGAATGTTATTAGATAATTCAAAGAAAATGAAATCTGAAAACAAAATATGTGTGCTTGATTGAACACTCTGTTAGTTCATTTTAGTTTAGATAACATTTTTTAATATCTTTTCATGATGTTAAATTTATGTTTTTGGATATTGATTATGCTTGCTGAAATTGGTTAGTGGAATGATGAATGGAAAATGGAAATTATATTCTACAATTCTAGAACTTGCTTACTTGTTATTTGAGGCGAAATAATATATCATGTATGCTTAGGAATATGATTTAGGCTATCATTTGGACCGTTTGAGCTTTTCTTGCCAGCCTTAAATTATTTGATCCTCTGTTTACCCCTTTTGAGCCTAACTTTGTATCTTTTGTTCTAAACCATCATTTAAGCCTAATACTTGAAACTTGGTTATATATCCGTCCCTAATATACTATGAGCATATGATTGAGAAAAAATTATGGAGATTGATGTGTAATGGGGTTTAATTGTGATTTTAGTGGTTTGGAAAATGAAAAGTGAAAAAAAAATAGAGAGAGTATATATATTGAAAAAAAAAATCAATACACTCCCAATATGAATATATAGAAAAATCAAGTTTGGGGGAGTGTAGTTATTATTGAAAATATATATATTACATATCTCTAAAGAAAAAAAAACAAGAAAGGGGATTATGAGATTGTATTATTATGGAAGTAAAGTTTGTGAGTTTTGGTCATGTGCTTATAGTAAAGTGAGCTTAAAAATTACTTTTTCATCTACCTTTACCTAAGTCATCATTACAAGCCTATATATGTCTTATTGATTCTTATGCATATCATGATTTATATTAGTGGAGAATTGCAAGTAAGTGAGCTTATGAAATTATTTGGTTTGAAAGGATCGATTGAAAAGAAATTTGGTTAGCATAATTGATTTCAAATATGTTTATTTAATGATCATGATTTGATAATCCAAAATGTTAGTAGAGTAAGGTGTGTTGATGGAGTGTTTTGATCAAAATTCTAGATTGAATAAACCGTTGAGTAGTTTTATGAGAATTATATGATTAACATTCATGATTTTGAGGCATAATTGTTGTTGTTGGTATAATTCATATTGTTAGAGTCTAGGTTTGTTTGAGTCCTTTGTTCAAGGGCGAACAAAGAGTAAGTTTGGAGGAGTTTGATAAATTCATTTTAGAATGTATTTTTGTGGTAATCTTGAGTCTTTATGTGTGTTTTGTGCAAGATTACGCTTTTGTTTGTCTTTGTTGTAGGTTGGTGCGATGAATCATGAGAAAAATGTAAAAAGAAGATAAAATGGTGGAAATGATGCTCTTGGTGGTTGTTGGACTCAAAATGACGCTAAGGATGATTAAAAGTTGGTTTTTGATGAAGAGACGAGTTGAAAGACCTAATTTGAGAAAAAATGGAAGTAAAGTCGCGACTTGAGCTTATAAGTCGCGACTCTAAGCATGTCAGAAACATATGGCTGCTGGAGGCAATTAGTGTCGCGACTTGACCTTATAAGTCGCGGCGCAAGGCAAAGCCAAAGGCTAAGTAAAGGGAAATTCTGGGCACGGGCCGCAACTTGATATGCTTGAGTCACAGCTCCTAAAGACTTGTGCAGATTCGGGAGGCTTCAAAAATTGACATGGATCGCGACCCAGAGAAGGCCAAGTCGCGGCCCGCATGTGAAAAACATAGCTTTGTAATTTTTTTACTATAAATTCATACTTAGGGTTTAATTAGGTCAATAGGTTAGTTTTTAATTACGTTTTTTAGAGACTAATTTTGATTCTTAGACTAGTTATTCTACATTTTTATATTTTTCTTTCTTCTTTAAGTTTGTGAATCTTATGTTTTTGAATTATTATTTTGTTGATTTAGTCATGTTTGATATGAACTAAACAATTTTATCTAGGGTTTAATGTAGTCACTTGGATTTCTATCTAATTTAATTATGATGTTCTATTGATTTTTCTTCTCTATTCTAATCTATATAATGTGTGTTTAATGCTAGTAAATACTTTATCAATATTTTCTTGATTTATGATTTTGATTCAAAATTTGAAAGATGAGAATTGAATATGCTATCATTATATAGACATAGGTTGCATATTGGACGAAAGTACCTGTATGACTTGTGCAGTAATCAGGTTTCCGTGCTTAATGCCTGGTATATGTTTAAGTTTATCACAGAGATGTAGAAAACTTGCATATAAAATGAGATCTTATATCTTGAAAAAGAATAGGAATCGATTTATGTTAACTTACTATTAGAATCGAAAAAAAGAAATTTAGAACTGATTAATAAAATTAGTAGAATGAAAAGTTGATGAAATTAACACCCTAGGTCTGTTTAATAGTGATTTTCATATTTATTTAATTTTGTTCATAGTTATTTATAATTTTTAAAATTAAATTCATTCATCTAAATTTTGGTTTCCAAATAGAAATTAAAAGAACAATTATTGGTAATTGGAAAATAGTCTTCATGGGAATGATACTCTATTTAGCATCTATATTACTTGAATCGATTGCGTGCACTTGCGTATATATATTTTCACAATCATAATGTTGTGTAAAACTGGGAATAATTAATCTAGAATTCCAATTTAGTTCATAGTCTTCCGTCAAAGTTACTATGATATTAATTCTCTAATTAAACTAACATATGTCTATGCCAATCTAACTTCAAGAATATTTATCAAGCACCAATTCCACAAAGACTATGCAAGGCATTAATATATGTCTATACTAATACAAATTTAATTCAAAGAACTTAATCTTGCACCATTCAAGTTGTATGACCATCAATTAAAACATTTTCAGAATTATTAATTAACTTATTTACTCACAATTTATGGCCAAACAAAAGCAAGTAAATAACATTAAAACCACTTGAATGAATAAAACTCAATTTCACATTAACACCATTAACAAAGTTCCAAAATCACACATTAGGGTTCATTAACAATTCTAGCTATGAAAAGTTTACCTCATCATTAAAATATACAAAATACTAATAATAAATGCAAACATTGTCAAGAAAAATAAAATAAAAGAAAAGAAATTAAATACTAAGAAAATGGTGAGAAAATCAAGCCTCAATAGGTGTCTTCAAGTGGTTCTCTTCTTTTCCTCCTCTTTGAATTTCCTTCCTCTTCTTTCCTTTTCCTTTACTTCTTATTCACTCTCTAATTCTCTCTCTAATGGTTGTTGTATGTGGTTCTCCCCAAAAAAAGGAAAGTGAAGCTAATATATGTTTTTAGGGCTCCCATTTTCTTTCTTTTCCTTAAGCCCACGTGGGCATTTTTCCTCTCATTCCTTGTCTTTTAGCTAAACATGCATCAACACAATTAAAGGCCCAAATATCTTCATTTAATCTTCAGCCCAAGTCAAGTTAATTAAAAAAAATAGATTTATACTACTAAGGTGGCAACTTCTCATGTTGACCCAAGAAATGCTTGCTGTCTGGACAGAATGCTACAGCATTGCTGCATCATCCTAAGAATTCCTGCACGAAAAATTATCATTTTAAATCACATTGTCTCCTTTCCACTTTACTCAACTTCATCAAATTTATCATTTTCTTACTTATTTTCCCTCATAAAAACAAAACTAACTCATAAACCCAAATAAAAGAAAATGACTCAATTCTAAAGACTGACACAAATCACTCATCATTTTAATCAAATTATAAGCTAAAAGTATTCAAGATAGCTCTATATTCTAGAGTTATCAAACCCCCAAACTTATTTCATTGTTCGTCCCGAGTAATGACTCTAAAGATAAAAGAAAATAAATAAGGAAATCCAACTCGATACAAGAAAAACACACAAAACAACTAAACACTACAAAAGACACACAAAAGAGAGAGGAAACACTTAACTTAGTATTATGCTTAACAAGGAAAAGGCGCTTCGAAATTTATTAAAGAGATTTATGCATGCTAAGATAATATTTTTGTTTATTCTCCACCACTCTAGAACTTATTTGATAATTATTTGACGCGAAATTTATAAGTTACATATGATTAAGGATATGATTTATGCAATTTCTTTGGACATTTTGAGCCTTTTAAACCTACCTTATTTATTTATTCCCTAGTTACCAATTTTGAGATTTATTGATATCCTTTTATTTTTCTTATTTTACCCTTACACACGAGCCTTCTGAAAAAATAATAATATATCATTATCTTTAAACATGTAACACCATAGATATAGTGCTTGATTGTTTATTTGTTGTGAAGGAGTTGTAAAGTGGGAAAGTATTGAGAATAAGGTTTTGCATTGGGGTTGTGCTTTAAATGTATAAAATCCCTTATTCCTCTATAAAAGAAAAATTGCAAGATGAAAAAAAAAGAAATTCAATGAAAAAAAAAAAGAAAGATAAAAAATTTATACTTGCAACAATTCAAGTATGGGGGAAATAGTGAGATTTATGTTTGAAAAAAAAAGTAAACATTTTGTAAATTGTTGGGGAATATTTGTAAGGGTCGAAAGTAGAAGAAATTGTATTCTATGGTGTGATTTGAACCTAAATTGTCTTTCTCATGTACCATTAACTTTAGCCATACATTACAAGCCTAACAAGTCCTATTGATCCTTTGATTATGTGTACTTACATTAGTGGATAATGATTTGACAATAAGCCTATGGAGTGGATATTCATAATAATAAATCTTTATATTTGAGACACTTTTAATTAGTTTTGGCATGTATAAATTGATTTAGGTGCAAATGATATAGTGAATTAAATTGTGCACACACATACAAGAATTGGGTTTAAGAGGTAATCATACTTAAGTTGAAATTCTAAGGATTGTGAATCTAGATTTTCTTGAAATTATATATTTGTGCAATCTTTGAAACGATTATTATTTGGAAAAAAAAAAGTTTTCACTATGTACAATCATAAATGCAAAGATAATAAATAAAATAAATAACGAAAAACATAAGGACTAAAACATTAATTGAACACATAATTGAACACATAATCAAAACAACTAAAACATAAGGACTAAAACATTAATTGAACACATAATCAAAACAACTAAAACATAAACACTTACATTGGCGGTTAGATTCGGAGCTTTGAGTGTGTGTATCGAGGAGAACTTCATGCGAATGGACCGTTGCTCTGATACCAACTGTAACGACCCAACTATTCTAGACTTTGGACCATTAATGACTACTATACTAATCTTAAGAAAACGTACATATGAATTAACCATAACTCTATTTAAAAACTTGTAAAACAAATGTTAAATACATAAAAATTCATTTAGGATATGGGATCCCATTGTTTTGAAAACAAAACATAACTTAAATAAATTGGTTACAAAATTAAGTGCGGAAAAAAAATAATACATAGAAATCATAACTAAAAGACTTAAAAACTTCATCCTCGAATTGAACGCGCAATCCACTGATTCCATCCTGCCTCAATACACATCCCCAAGCAACCAAAAACCTTTCCCGCCACCAAAGCTATTTTCCTGCACATAAACATACAGGAGTGAGCCTAATGCCCAGCAAGGAAAATCTAACACATAATTCATATACATAAAATTCATAACGTAGAATATAATAAAACATATCATAAACATATGTCACACATACTATAATGGCCATTATTACTTGGGGTCCCATAACTAAACAAGTCATATGCCCATTAGATTTGTGGGGCTTGCTAGCTAAGCAAGTCATATGCCCATAAATTTATTGGGGCTTGTTAGTGTACAGGTCATATGCCCAAGTCTACAAACATACATAACACACAAATCATAAGTTAACATAACACATAAATCATAAGATAACATATGGCATAACACATAATATCCTATCCTATTTTCCTTACCAATATACTGGGATGATGAGAACAAAGTCGGGATTTTGGAACACTCCTAAAAACCATAATATAGAGGTGAGTATTCTAAAAGAAATCGATGAATGAACTAAAAACCACCGAGAATATTCTTACCGACAAGAAACCTCAAGTTCGAAGAACTTAGATGTCTAACCAAGAATAGAGAAGACTGAGTTAGGACTATAAAACTAATGAAACAATACTAAAAGGAACTAAGAATAGGAATACCTTTGAAATTGCTATGATCGAACTACACCTCGAAACTGAAATACACACTATGAACCTTACTTCCCAAGTGTTTATTAAGCTTATAATGATTAAGCTTATAACCCCAACCCAAGTGTTTATCACTCTATAGTCTCACTAGCACTTGGAAGGCTCTAATCAATGCTTGAAGAATGAATGAAAAGGCTTGGTGCTAGGTCCTATTTATAGAGTTCTAGGAATAAAAATCTTCTTTTTGGCTTTGAATAAAAATAATAAATTTAATTGAAAATATTTGAATATCCTTCAGCCAAAGGCTTAGGAATCGGTCAAATTATTCAGAAAGATTTAAGGATTCAAAGCTTGATTTTTAAAACAAAAATAATAAAAGCAAATAGAATCCTAACTTCTAGCTCCCTAAATCTCATAACTCTAAACTCTCATGCAGTTAAATCAGCATATCTGGAGTTGTAGGACTCCGATTTAGACTCTCTTTATATTGTTTGAAAGATAATTAAATTATCTATAACTTTCTAGAAATACTATTTTTCAAAATTCATAACATAACTGGGTGAAAAATACACTACAATAAATTTGACTAAATATTACATAATTTAAAAAACGCTATTATTGATGATTAGCCAAATAGAGTAGAACACGGAAGAGAAAAAAGGGGCGGCAAATGAGTTTTTTTGTTAAAACACCCGCCTTTACTTTTTCCCCAACTCACATTTTCATTCCCTAATATTATAAAACCAAAGAAAGTGCTCTCCCCTCCGTCTCTCTCTCTACCCTAACCTTCTCGGCTCACGCCTCTCCCCTCCGTCTCTCTCTCTCTCTCTCTCGCATGGTCGACAGATGAATGGAAGGGTATAGCGCCTCACGCCTCTCCCCTCGGTCTCTCTCTCTCTCTCTCTCTCTCTCTCTCTCGCATGGCCGACGGATGAATGGAAGGGTATAGTGCCTCACGCCTCACGCCTCTCCCCTCGGTCTCTCTCTCTCTCTCTCTCGCATGACCGACGGATGAATGGAAGGGTACAGGGGCTTCTATGTCTCAGCGATGGGCTTCAGGCAGGGACTGTACGGCGCATCATTCTTCAGTGATGGTAACTCTTTCCCTCTCGCTCTCTCTTTCTCTCTTTGAGATATTCCCTCGTTCAACCTTTCTCTCTATTTGTTGCAGGTGTGCTCTAGGGTGGTGGGCTCTTCCAGCTTGAGGCGTGTAACATGGAGACTCAACTCATGGGTTCTATAGGGTGGCTTCCTCGTGGGTGCGACGGGTTTGACTTCAATGAGGTTATACTGCAACAAATGGATTTTATGGGTTTGGTAATTGTTTTGATTTAGTTTGAGATTGAGTTTGAAGAAAAATAATACAGTTTTGGTTTTTTTCTTCTGTTTATCTGGATTTATGGCTTGATAGAGATGATAATGGGTTTTAAGTCTCAAATACAGTAGTTTTAAGGAAAAACTGAAGTTTAGGTTTATATTTTTGCATTGAATAGTATTTTTATTTTTTTCTATGAAGTTTCAGGAAAGATAAATACAACATTTAAATTTGTGATTAACTTATTTAGTTCTAGTTGGCCAAATTCTTAGACAATTCGCAGTTAATGTAATAAGGTGTTCATGTGAGATGTTAATGATGTTGGGTATTATGGTCTTGCAGCTAAGCTTCTATGGAGGGGTGCTGAGTGTTGGAATGAGTGTTTAAAGCTTCTGGGCATTGCTGAAGCAGCAGAAGCATCAATGGATTCTGACCAGTTAAGCTCTGGAATTCCAGATTTTGATACTCACTTTCAAGGCCTCATAGTTCAGAAAAGGTCTCTCTCTCTCTCTATATATATATATATATTTATATAACTACAGTTGTCTCAACTTATTTCTATATTCTATTCCATATTTGTCATTTGTGAAATGTTCTGTTTTAACTAGTGTGAAGTATATGGTTGTTGTTGATGAATGGAATGCACTAGTACATAATGGAAAACTAGGCGAATAATGCATTTACAATAATGGAAAACATTATTGTATTTGAGTATACAATAATGTTTTTTTTTTGATAATCTGATATGGGAAATTAGTAAGGAAAGATGCTTTCATGATTCTTGATGGTGGTTTTGTACCAGGTCAGCTCAAATTATATATTTCGCTTCTTTGTTTCTTTGAGTATTTCTTCATTTTCTTGTTGCCAAGGTTATTATTTTCTTGTTTCTTTGGGTTTTCTTTAACTTTTTGTTTTTTTTTCTTGATTTATTCAGATTTTCTTTCAAAGCTCCATTTTACCTTTCCTCTATTTTTTCATTTCCTTCTCTTTCTACTGTTTTCTATTTTTTTCTCCATTGATTTAGATACATTCTCTATGCCTCAATCTCTTTTTGCTAAGTAATCCCCCATTGATTTAGATATGAGTAATTTTATTGATTTGATTTATCAATTTTGAAAAACTAATTAATTGTTTTAATAAGGTTCAAGGAGTATTGAAAGATCCAAAATGTTCATGGGGGTCTTGAGGTATGTGCATCACATGAAATAGATTTTTATCAATTCCAATTCTTAAGTATTTATATTGAAAAATTCAATCTGACTTGGCTTTTAGGTTTTAGTGCTTTTTCTTTAATGGGCTTTCAATTTTGATTTTTACTAATATTATGTGCTTAAGATGTGCACATTTGGATATATAGATATGGAGATTTCTTTATTAATAATAGGACAAATCCATAATTCATGTGTTTTGATATGAAGTTGAAATTCTGCTCTTGTATCCAACTCTAGTTTCTGTTGGTGGTTATAGTTAATTAGTGTTGGAAGATTAGGATAAAATATGTTTGCACTTCAATCTGTTTGGTTATCCGAGACAAAGATATATACTTCAATTATATATGTTTTGCTTTATGTTTGGTTATACAAAATCATCTTCCCTTGTCTCTGGTAGATGGCAAATCAATGGCATCTTTATCACCTCCTGCTAGTTTCCGTTGGTTGTACTACATATTGTTTTTTTTTTTAAAATGAATATTGAAGGATATTGTTGTATTGATATTTTGTTATTGTGTGAATGAATAATACATGTACATGTAATATATAGAGGAAAAACTGCTAACCATACACTTGTGCTACTCCCATTGGCTATACAAAAAAATCAATATAGAGACTAATTTGAAAACTAATCTGTACACTGAGTTTATTTTGCAAATGATTAGTTTCATTCGAAAATCTTGAAGAGCATGTGTTTCAATCAAATTAAAAATTAAACACTAGAATCTACTTTTATATAGACATCTTTTTTACAGGTTAACTAACTAGTTAACACCTTTATTTTATTGCTATAGTTGAGAAGATGTTGAAATATGTGACTTGCTTCCATTCTTTTAACCAAGTCTGTTATAATCAGTTATGAGATTCTTGTTTTTGCAGCTGGGTAAATTGCTTACATGGCCACTCCTTCAAGAATTCCACTTTCACTGCTTCCTGGTATGTTTTCTTTTGCAGCAGCTTGGATAGATGCAAAACTTGAGTGCATCACTGGTTCATTTCTTTTGTATATTAGTGCACATTTTTTACAGTATATTTTGGACTTTATTGCAGGCTCTCCCATCGATTGGCAAGGAAATAGTTGAAGTTCTGGATATACTGCCAAGGTGGTTTGATTTACAACACATGTTTGTTGAAGGTATAGTTTATTTATTTATTTTTCAAGATTTTATATATCTTTGATTTTTTGCTCTCTTTAGGTGCATTTCCTTAATATTTAGTTCTGTTTTTTACATGAATAACAGGTGCTGGAATTAAGTATTTGTTAGAATATAATGATATATTAATTATTTTTGGTATTTTTAATGTGAGATGATAAATTTTAAAGTTCGTAATTAAAAGACGTAAAAAACTTATGACGAAGAGTGCCTAAGTAAAGTAATGCTCTCTTATGATTCCATATATGGTGAAATCAAAGTGTTAGATAGATCTTTCATATGTTAAATTAGTCATGGTTTGTTTTATTATTTGGTTTTGAATAACAAATATGTATTTTATCCGTGTTTTTCTTTTGTTTGAATAAGGCGTCAACCTATTTATATACTCTTGCTATTTACAATTTTCTTTTCTGTTCTATACAGAAGCTGAAAACTATTGTAGGAATTATCATTGATACATTAATAATGCCATTTTAATCTAAATTAGAGTTTATTTATTTTATATAATTCCTGCTCTAGTTTTTTATACTATTCTTCTTGATTTCTCATGTCTTGATCTGGTTCTGACATAGCAGTCCTTCAAGAAAATAAAAAAGTGAAACTCGAATAATAAGGTGAGATTTTATTGCTGAAATTTATAGCAGTACTTGTTTTAAAAATCTTATGGTTTGGTATATTTGTGGACTTGCTGGTTTATGAATTCGCTTATCTAGATTTGTTGAAGGTATGGTTCTCCTGTGTTTTCTAAATATGCTTGGCAACAACGAGTTGATGCGTGCACACTTCAGGTGTCCTCTTGCATTTTATCAAAGATTTTCTCTTTGTTCAGTTTCTAGGAAGAAGTATAGTAATGTTTGTTTTGCCAGCTTTACAATGGCATGTTGATTTAGCACTAAAGTTTGTGTGCTTGTTATCTATTTTATTTTTTTTTATGTATTGTTTCAACTAGTAAATTGTTGAAAAAATAAATTGCTGCTAGTGTAGATATTTCAACTTAGTAGCTTACATAAGTACCCATGATTTCTCTCATCACTTGTTCTTTTTCTGCAACTCATAAGAACGAGATTCATTGGCAATGACTACTAAGAAACTAAGTTGTGATAGTTAAACTTATTGAGAGGTAACACCTTTGTTCCCTTGAGTAACCTTTTCTCTAGTAAAGAGATATTTTATGTCTATATGCTTTGAACGATCATGATACATTGTATTTTTACATAAACGTTACTTTGACTATCTAAATACATTGAGTATTGATGAATATGTTTGATGAGTTCCTCTTAATTTGTTTTTGTGCATACCAATTGTTTGTTTAATTATTTTTCCTTAGTTTGAGTGCATAAGGGTTTTATTATTGGCTCTATATATCTATAGCTAGCTCTTAATAATGATCTCATGCTACTTAGTTAATAAAAGTATATGATTTAATTAATTAATAAAGAAAACCTGATATGTCATTGATGAAGGGAGATATTTGTAATGACTTGAAGATTATATAGTAAGGTTAAAATCTGCAGTAACCTTTTCTCTAAAGTAGCTACTTGTAATGAAATTAAACAAATAACTCAGTAAAGAACAAGCCCTGTTGGCATGTTACAAGACTGGTACTAATAATTTCTTTTGTCTGAAATATATTTTCTTCATCTGCAAGTACTTAAGTAACTAAATCAGGGAATCTTAGGGGGTGAAGGAGTTCCTCCTATGTTAATAGGCAGGGTTTTAGTGCAGGCCATCTACTTTTGGTTCTTGTTTTTTATGCTCCTCATTTTTGTATTTCACCAGTGCAATTTTTGTATTTTGTTTGTTTGTTTTTTGAAATTGATTTGATAATCTGATATGGGTAAATCATTTGCTTTGAGCCATAGTTATGTATTAGTGTTAGTATTTTGTTTGTTTGTTTCTTTAACTTTTTGAGTCATTTAATATGTCTAATTTTCTATGAAGGAGTGGCTGTTTCATATTGAGTTATGCAAAAAGTGTATAAATTGACTTTGAAGTCTTGATCTTTGCTCCTGTTGTAAATATTTATTGTTTAAATTGTTCTCTATGCATAATCTGTCTCTGTTTTGAATTTTCTCTCTCTCCACTCTTTTGTCTACCTAACTCCCTTCCTAGACTTTCTCTCCTCTTTAAATTAGTTTAAGTATACATAGGATAAAGGCTTGTGTTCTTGACAGTAAGTTCTCTGCACAACAAAGCTAAACAATATTGCCGCAGTCACTTGAATAAAACAGAACAGAGAGAAAAACTTAGGGAGAAGTAAAGCAAACAAACCAACCCTTTCTTTGTTATATTAGTAGTTAGTATTTATTATTTTGTCCAAATTATTTTTGAAGTTTCTAATACTTATGGTCGTTCCACAGCCTGTTGGTTTAATTCGTGAACAAAGTAATGTCCTTGCTAGACAGGTAAATATCATAAACCTTTTTTTTTTATTCGCATAAAGATGTTGATACTCTTTTTTGTTGATATGAGTAGTTTTTTGATAGTAATGATAGTATACTTTATAAACTTGTTCTTTTTTGTTGAATTAGCTATTGTGATTTGTGTCAAGTTGTAGATTTGTTTTCTTAAGTATCAAGTTCTATATATTGTGATTGTGTCAAGTAACTTAAAGGAATTCCTGTTTGCTTAACTAAACATTCCCCTCCACCCTTTTTCTTTTTTTCATACTTCACATTGAACCTAACTGCAATGACATCCTCAATACATAGGAGTTAAAAACGTGATTTGATCCATGTTTTGACTTTTGTGTAGTCAATATTCACGGTGATGTATGTATCTTTGATCTGTACCAAATGTGCTATTCATTTTATCTTATTTTCTTTCTATTCCGATGTATCCATCTTTAATATGTAACTATCTAATGCATATATTTCATTTTGAAGTTTCTTAACTTGAAGCGTGTAGTACAAAGTAGAAACAGAACACAGTTACAAGAACTAGAAACAAATCTCAATAGTTTAGCAAGAAGAAAAACATAACACAAAGGAAGATGCACCAAACCAGAAAACTAGTTTTTGAATAGTCACTTTATTGATCTTGTATTCACTACAACATTTTTTAGCACCAAATCAATTCAAGTCTTGCTGAATGCCTTGAATGAACTTCGATTATGTTATGTCACATATAGATCTTTTTGTTTACGAATCCAAGAAAGGAAATACTAAGGTTTATTATATTATATTATTTTATACAGTTTCTTATTTATTTGTTGAAATTTCTGTTGTTTTGAGGTTGTTGAGTATTCTACTCACAATGCATACATCTTTGGAACTGGCTACAGCAACAATTTGGCCTTCAGTTTTGTTTAATGCATTAATATTCTAAGTTCATGATGTGGCTTTTAGTTTCTATTACTTCATACATCCTTCATCCTTTGTTTTTCCTGTGTGGAGTTGAAGACCACATCTTTGATTGACCTATTAAATGTAAAGCAGGCAAAGAATAGTCATTTGCATATATATGGATCTTTCTTTTTCAATACTACATATATATGGATCTGGCACAATGCTTTTCTACAATTGATTTGTTACTTTTGAAATTAATATATGTGATACTTTGTTGCTTTCTTTCTCATTTTCTGACAAGTATGAGGTTGCTTGGCATGCTGGAAACTGGAATTTTTCCTTGCTTTACATGGGAGATAATTCACAGAGTGAGCAAAACTAAAAGTGGCCATTTCAATGAAAATCTACACAGGTACAATGATGAGTTAAGATTTCTTCTTTACTTCAGTATAATTCTACCATCTATATAGTAGAACTTCTGTGGCATAGTTTATCTCTACTACAAGTACTTGCTCCACTATATAACTGAGATGGTCATACTGGACTTGAGGCTTTTTATTGTTAAAGAAATATTTCTTTCTTTTTTTAAAATAAAACTGCCTTGTTAAAATAAAACATAATACAACCATTACATATATATAGGGTTTGTAACGACCCAAAATCGCTAATAAGGCTTAAGGGCCTTGATTAGCATGCCTGGAGGGCACGATGGGAATTATGTGTGATTTTATGAGTTAAATGCATGGTTATGATTTAAAGCATGTTATTTGGCTATTTGTTTAACTGAGATGCATGGCTATGTTTACTAGTATGCATGTAGGCCAGGATCGTGTTAGAAGGGCGTAATTGTAATTTTGGCCATGTTGGGCATAACTGTGTTGGTATGTGATAATTGTATTCTGTGAATTGTACCACGTGGGTGTGGTTTTATTATTGTGATGCACGTGCCGAGACGGTCCTAGAGAGCTAGTTAACTTAAGAGTCACAACGGGATTTCTATACCCGGCTTGGGAGGAGCCTAGGGGTACCTCGGGAATTTTATGGTTAAGTTGAGATTTAGCGGGTAATGGTTATTGGAGATTTAGTAACCTGGGTAACCATTAGTTACTACTGAGAGTAACAAGTCTTAGAAAGAAAATGGTAGAAATGAAATAGAAATGAAAAGACTTAAGTACCCTTGAGGTTTAAGTAGGAAAGGATAGGCAAGGAGGGGCAAAATGGTCTTTTGGCAAGGGTTATAGACAAAATTCAGCTGGGATTTAGGGGGGTTCGGTTTGGGCATTATGTCACTTGAGGCTTGATATAAATTGAAGAGAAGAAAGAGAGGAGAAAGAAGGTTAGGGCAAGAAGAGGAGGAGAAGGAGAAGTGAGAGTCTAGGAGGAGATCAAGGAAGCTTGGTGTGGATTCTTGATTGAGGTAAGAGTTTTAAACATCCTTGGGTTTCTTTTCTGTTATGGTTTAAGATTTTGGAGCCATGGTTTAGGATTTTCAAGCTTGGGTTGTGTTCTTGGCTTTTGGGTTTGAGTTTTCTGAAATTTGAAATCAAATGGGTGATTTTGAGTGTGATTGTGTTATTGAGTTGGGTTATGATGTTTATGGGTTGATGTATGGTCTACTTGGGGTTTTGATATGGTTTTGGGGTTTAGGTTTGAGTTTGGGATGATTTGGGATTGTTTTAGTTCGGGAAAAACGCAAGTGAAAACCCAGAAAATCTGGGTTCACGTATGAGCGCCGCGGCCCTGTTCTTGGGCGCCACGGCGCGAGGTTGCATCAGGGGGAGGTCAGGCTGCTGGGCGCCGCGGCCCTTGAGGGGAGTGCCGCGGCCCTAGGCCATTTTGGCAGCCAAAAAGTTGGGTTTTTAGGGCTTTTGCCCGGGGACACGGGGGATGGTTCCGATGTTTTGTTTTATGGATTTAGAGGTCCCGAGAGTGCGGGATTGGTCCCGGGAAGTGGTTTTGGGTTGATTAGTATTGAGGGATGTTTCTTGTGTGTTGTGACTAGGCTATTGGAGAGGCTCGTGCTAGAGGACCGTGCTCGCGGCTTTAGTGCATCAGGAGGCTCGAAATGCAGGTAAGAAAACTATAACACCCGTAGGATAGGGCGTGGGCCCATAGTGTGATTGCGGGGCACGGCCCTATATTGCATGATGAGATGATTGCCGGGCATGGCCCTATATTGCATTACATGTTAGGGTGTAGACTTACATGTATTGATAATTGTATGAATGTTGTTTGATTTATGCTATGTATGATTATAATGAAATGAACGGCAAGGGCCGAGTGCGGCGTAGGCCGGGTACGGCAGCGGAGCCGGAAGTAAGACTAAGCACATGGGATGCTTATGGTCAGGGCAGGGCCCGGGACCCAGAGGATATGTGTGAGATCCTTGCGGTGAGGACCGAGACCCCAGGCTTCGGTAAGGCTTCGGGGGCGGCATGGCCGTGTTTGCTTAGTCTAATGGTTGACTTGTTTGTATGTGGATTATCTGTTATGATAAACTGTATGAATTGCATATGTTATGTTATGCATGAGTTTTCTTGCTGGGCTTCGGCTCACGGGTGCTTCGTGTTGCAGGTAGGGCAATGACTGAGTCAACCAACCATGAGTACGGAGAGCGTGAAGCGACGCGTACATGTTTGGCCTGCCCGACTGCTTTGGTTGGGGGTTTATTTGAAAATGGCTGTAATAATCTATGATTTCGTAACTGATTAACTGTAAACTTATTTCAAGATGTAAATAGTTTTCAAACCTTATTTTTGGGATCCCAATTGTTTAATACTAGAAGTTTTTTTATTGAGTCAACGCATTTTCAAAGATTACAGCCTTAACTTTTAATTAGTCACACTTTTGTTTTAAAACCTCGGTTAGCGAGTTCATTGCACACTGTTTTGTCTTAAAAATTCACTTGGTAACGGCTCTAAGGTAGTAGGGCGTTACAGGGTTTATACAACTAATACTCTTAATTACAGAATAAAACGTAATAAACATAATTAACTACAAATCCTATAAAAAAGGAAATAACATCTATAATCCTTGATTTCCTCTTACTTCTTTCCAATGATACTTTGGTAACATGCTATTATCTTGTTCTCAAAGTCAGCTAGAAACCTTTTGCTTGTTATTGTCTTTCATATATGAGTCAGTCAGTTACCTTTTGCTTGTTATTATCTTTTATGTTATATACTGCTGAAATTGTATGATTTTTAGTTGAAAGGATTACACATGACATTGTCATTGTTGTAATTGTTATTCCTCAAGAAACTAACAAGTGTGCTTACAGATATTTCGACTGGTTTCCCTGTGGTTCACTCTATCAGATAGACAAGATATCATAACTAACATTGCATGGCCAGCTGATAAAGTCATAATTAGGTAATTAACTTTTTTTATGTACTCTTTTAGTTTACTATTAATTTTAAATTGAAGCATTAATTATTTAAATTTTTTTGTAGCTAAGAAAATGGACTCACAACAAAGACAAGTGCACAAAGGATGATGAATTGAAGGATGGAGCAAGTTTCATGCATGGTTTACTTTTGTGTATCTTATAATGTTTCTGTTTTTCATTTTTGAAGTAAAAATTGTTCAAGATTATAAAATTTTATTATGTTATGCTTTCAAACTTAAGTTAGAACTAAGATTTCATGAATTAAACACATTCATGGTTTGAATTAGCTATTGTTTAATGTAATACTTATGGTTTATCAATCTAATGAGAATTATATTTTATGATTAATTTTGATTTCTTTTATCAAAATAAAATAATGAAAATCTTTTAATTAAAAAAAAAAACCTTATAAGTATCCTTATCATAATAAAATTTAAAATATATTATCCTGAATAAAGTAACAAAATTTTATTACTGGACTTTTAATATGTTATGATTTCGAAACATATTATAAGCGTAACAAATCGTTATGATTTATATAATATAACAAATTAAAAATGCTATCAAAATAATCAAATGTAACAGTTAAAAGGTATTATGCATAAAGTATAAGATTAAACTTGAAATTTATAACCAAATACTCTAACTAAATGTTATAATTTGAATATAATAGCAACTAAAAATGTGTTATTGAATAGTTTAAGATAACATCGAACATAACATTCGAAAAATGTTATAGAAAAGACAGGACTTTTAATAACAGGGGCTATGTTAGCATTTTCAGAAGCGTTATCAATACTCCCGGTTAGCAGTTTTTAAGTGTTATGAATACTGTTTTTTCTTGTAGTGATAGGTCGGAAGTTACAGTACCCTGAAGTTACGAAAAATCTATTTAATTATCTAAATAACACAAATAAATAAAATTGTGATAAATGTCATGCTCCTAACATATTCTGGTGAAGACTAAGTCTTATATTTCCCTTATTAAAATAATAATTTCTTAATAATCATGCATATGACAAATGACATAATCCTATTGGCTCTATCTAAACCTTAGGAATAACCATGCTCATGACAAGTGTCATATTCTTATTAGCTCTATCTAAACCTTAGGTTATAATAATTATCATATTAATAACCAGCAATATTAATCAAACATTATGTTATAATTAATATTCTTAAACTATAGGCTAAACTTATAAAATCCATAACTATTGCTAGGAGTTTCCAACTAAGTCCCGGCTTGAACCAAAATCCACAGTCATAAAAATACTACTACTATTACTATTATACTACTATCTAACTAGCTAAGTAAAGTTCTTGGACTCTACAATTCTCCCCTACTAAAAAGAATTTTGTCCTCAAAATTTACTTAACAAATAACTCCGGATACCGGCCTTGCATGTCCTCCTCCAACTCCCACGTTGCCTCTCGTTCAGAACTATTACTCCATAGGACTTTGACTATAGGAATGCTCTTGGACCGTAACTGCTTCATCCCTCTATCCAGGATGCTAACTGGTCGTTCCTCGTAACTCAAGTCTTTCTGGAGTGCTATTGTTTCGTACTTGAGGACATGATATGGGTCTGACACATACTTGCATAGCATCGAGATGTGGAACACGTTGTGACTATCTGCTAGGGCTGGCGGTAGGGCTAGTCTATACGCACCTGCTCCCACTTTGTCCAATATCTCAAAAGGACCTATAAATCAGGGACTAAGTTTGCCTTTCTTCCCAAACCGCTTCACACCTTTCATAGGAGATATTCTTAAGAAAACTTGATCTCTGACTTTGAATTCCACATCATGTCGCTTGGCATCCGCATAACTTTCATAACGACTTTGAGCAACGAGCATACACTTTCTAATCAGGGCTACTACATCCCGAGCTTCTCTAACAACTTCAGTTCCAAGTAGTTGCCTTTCTCCTACCTCGTCATAATGCAATTGCGATCGACACCTTTTTCCATAAAGCAACTCATAAGGTGTCATCCCGATCATTGACTGGTAGCTATTGTTGTAGGAGAATTCTATCAGGGGCAAATACTCACTCCAAGATCTCGATGTAAACACCGATCCTCTATCAAATACTATTGTCTTAGAGATTCTATGCAGTCGTACTATTTCTTGGACTTAAACATCTCCGTATTGATCTGCTGTGTACAAAGTCTAAACAGACAGGGAATGAACTAACTTGGTTAATCTATCTATTACTATCCAAGTCGAATCATGCTGCTTACTTGTTCGTGGCAAACCCGTCACGAAATCTATGGCTATATCATCCCATTTCCATTTTGGAATGCTAAGTGGTTGCAATAAGCCTGCAGGCCGCTGATGTTCTGCTTTCACTTGCTGGCATACAAGACACTTAGACACAAATTCTGCTATGTCCTTCTTCATCCCTGGCAACCAATACATTGCCTTAATGTTGTGTGCCATCTTGGTCAACCCTGGGTGAACTGAGTACGGGGTACTGTGTGCTTCTTCTAGAATCGTCATCTTAATCCTTTGATCATTTGGCACGCATACCTTATCCTTATATCTCAATAATCCTTAACTTGATATTGAGATATCTGTGGCCTTGCCTTCTCTGACTGCATCCATTTGTGCCGCTAGTGTGTCGTCATGCCCTTTCCCAATCCGTATATCTTCTAGTATATTTGACTGGGCAGACAAATTAGCCAGCTTACCGACAACTATTTCTATTCCGGCACTGATCAGCTCCTGCTATAGCGACTTTTCTATTCCTGCTAGCGCTGCTAAACTTCCATAACTCTTCCTACTTAGCGCATCGGCAACTATGTTTGCCTTTCCCGGGTGGTATATGAATTCGCAGTCGTAATCCTTCACTAGCTCTAACCACCTGCGCTGCCTCATGTTGACCTCCTTCTGTGTGAAGAAGTACTTTAAACTTTTGTGGTTCGTATAAATCTCGTACCGTTCTCCGTAAAGATAATGGCGCCAGATTTTCAACACAAAGACCACAACTGCCAACTCCATATCATACGTTGGATAGCATTGCTCGTACTCCTTTAGCTCCCGTGAGGCATAGGCTATCACCTTATCATTCTGCATCAGCACGCAACCCAATCCTTGCTTCGATGCATCGCAGTAGACTACGAACTTATCATTGGGTGTCAGTACACAGAGTGCTGGTGCTGAGCACAACTTGTCCTTAAGCAGCTGGAAGCTTTTTTCACATCTATCATTCCAGTTGAATCTTTGTTATTTGCGGGTCAGGTTGGTGAGTGGAGTGGCTATCTTAGAAAAGTCCTCTACGAACCTCCTATAATAACCTGCTAATCCCATAAAGCTCCTTACTTCGGATGCATTCTTTGGTCTTGGCCAATCCTTCACGGCCTCTGCTTTAGATGGGTCTACAACAATCCCGTCCTTGGATACTATGTGGCCGAGAAATGCTACTTGTGAAAAGAAAAATTTGCACTTCTTGACCTTGGCGTAAAGCTGATGCTCCTTCAGTTGTAGAAAGATTAACCTTAAATGTTTCTTGTGCTCGACTTTATCCTTTGAGTACACCAAGATGTCGTTGATGAAAACTATGATGAATTTATCCAAGTAGTCCTTAAAGACACTATTCATTAAATCCATAAACGCGGCTGGAGCGTTGGTAAGACCAAAAGATATAACTAGAAACTCATAATGTCCATAACGAGTTCTAAAAGACGTCTTGGAAATATCCTCTTCCCGTACCTTGAGTTGGTGATTCCCGGACCGTAGATCAATCTAAAAAAATGGTTGCCCCTCGGAGTTGATCAAAAAAGTCGTCAATTCGGGGTAGCGAGTACTTATTCTTATTTGTCACCTTATTCAGCTCGCGATAATCTACACATATCTGCATGCTTCCATCCTTCTTCTTCACAAATAGTACCGGTGCTCCCCATAGAGAATGGCTCGTTCTAATGAAACCCAAGTCTAAGAGTTCTTCTATGTAACGACCCAAAATCGCTAATAAGGCTCAAGGGCCTTGATTAGTGTGTCTAGAGGGAATGTTGGGATTTATGTGTGATTTTATGAGTTAAATGCATGGATATGATTTAAAGCATGTTATTTGACTATATGTTTATCTGAGATGCATGACTATGTGTATTAGTATGCATGTAGGCCCTGATTGTGTTTGAAGGGCATAATTGTAATTTTAGCCCGCTGAGGGCATATATGTGATAATTGTAATCCGTGATTTGTACCACGTGAGAGTGGTGTTATTGTTGTGATGCACGTGCCGAGACGGTCCTAGAGAGCAAATTAACTTAAGAGTCACAACGGGATTTCTATACCCGGCTCGGGAGGAGCCTAGGGGTACCTTGGGAATTTTATGGTTAAGTTGAGATTTAGCGGGTAATGGTTATTGGAGATTTAGTAACCTGGGTAACCATTAGTTACTGCTGAGAGTAACAAGTTAGGTGAAATAAATGGTAGAATTGCAATATAGGAGAAAGGACTAGAGTGCCCTTAAGGTGTAGTTAGCAAAGGGTTTTGATGAGGGGGTAAAATGGTCATTTGGCTGGGCAATTGACATTTTGCAGCTGGGTATTAAGGGGTACACGGTTTGGGGACTTAGTCATTTGATGCTTTGATATTTGAAGAGAAGAAAAAGGAGAGGGAAAAAGCTAGGGCATGAAGAAGAAGAAGGGAGCTGAAAACTTGAGGACTTAGGGGATGAACCAAGGAAGCTTAAGGTTGGATTCTTCATTCAAGGTAAGGTTCTATGCAATTTTAAGATTTATTTCTGTTGTGGTTTAGGAATTTGATGCATGGTTTAAGCTTTTCAAGCTTTGGTTTATGTTTTTGGTTTATGGGTTTAGATTTCTTAAGTTGAGATTAAATGGGTGGATTTTGAGTATGATTGTGTTATTGAGTTGGGTTATGATGTTTATGGGTTGATGTATGGTCTATTTGAAGTTTGGAATTGGTTTTGGGGCTTAGGTTATTGATTTGGTATGATTTGGGAAGGTTTTAACTCGGTGAAAACGCGAAGGAAAACCCAGAATTCTGGGCCTGCGAAGGCGTGCCGCGGCACAGTTTTTGCGTGCTGCGGCGTGGAGCCCCTGTCTTGTTGGGTGCCGCGGCACAAGAAAGTTGTGCCGCGGCACAAGGCCAATTTCAGGATGTCATTTTTGGAAATTTTAGGCCTTTGCTCCGGGGGTTCGGGGGATGTCTCCGGGGTGTTGTTTTAAGGTTTTAGAGGTCCCGAGAGTGCGGGAGTGGTCCCGGGAAGTGGTTTTGGGTTGGTTAGTATTAAAAGTGTTGTATGTGTGTTGTGACTAGGATTTCGAGGAGGCTCGTGCTAGAGGACCGTGCTTGTGGCCTTGGTGCATCGGAAAGCTCGGGAAGCAGGTAAGAAAACTATAACACCCGTAGGATGGGGCACGGGCCCATAGTGTGATTGCGGGGCACGGCCCTATATTGCTTGTTGCATGATGAGATGATTGCAGGGCACGGCCCTATATTGCATTACATGTTAGGGTGCAGATTTAAATGAATTGATATTTGTTTGAATGTTGTTTGATTTATGCTATATATGATTATAGTGAAATGAACGGCTATGGCCGAGGGCGGCAAGGCCGAGAACGGCAGCGGGGCCGGAAGTAACACCTAGCACATGGGATGCTTATGGTCAGGGTAGGACCCAGGGGATACGTGTGATATCCCTACGGTGAGGACCGAGACCCCAGGCTTCGGTAAGGCTTCTGGGGCGGCATGGCCGTGTTTGCTTAGTCTAATGGTTGACTTGTTTATATGTGGATTATCTGTTATGATAAACTGTATAAATTGCATATGTTATGTTCTGCATGAGTTTTCTTGCTGGGCTTCGGCTCACGGGTGCTCCGTGTTGCAGGTAAGGGCAATGACTGAGTCAACCAACCATGAGTACGGAGAGCGTGAAGCGACGCATACATGTTTGGCCTGCCCGACTGCTTTGGTTGGGGGTTTATTCGAAAATGGCTGTGATAATCTATGATTTTAGAACTGATCAACTGTAAACTTATTTCAAGATGTAAATAGTTTTCAAACTTTATTTTGGGATCCCAAATGTTTATTACTATAAGTTTTTATTGAAACAACGCATTTTTAAAGATTACATCCCTAACTTTTAATTAGTCACACTTTCGTTTCAAAACCTCGGTTAGCGAGTTAAGTGCACAAAGTTTTGTCTTAAAACTCACTTAGTAACGGCTCTAAGGTAGTAGGGCGTTACATTCTAACTACATATTTAAATCCTTTAGTTTGGTAGGAGCCATTTGGTATGGTGCCTTGGAGGTTGGCTCAGTGCCCGGTACTAATTCAATTATGAAGTCAATTTCCCGCGTTGGCGGCAATCCTGGCAAGTTGTCAAGAAATACTTCTGGAAATTCCCTTACAATATGTACATCTCCGACCTTTAGTGGTGTTCCCTTTACCACATGTGTAACGCTAGCTAAGAATGCATGACATCCTTTTTCTATCATCCTAAAACTTTTCCCATATAGCATCGTTTCAGACCGTCACGAGTCTCGAACATCACTTGCTTACGTCTGCTATCGATGGTTACGCCATGCCTTGCTAGCCAGTCCATTCCTAATATCATTTCAAAATCTTTGATCTCTATTTCTATTAGGTCTCCTTCTAGTTCTACGTCCTCAATTTTGATCGGTACGCCTCATACTATTCGTGATGATAGGACTAATTCACCCGAAGGCAACTATGTCACAAACCTAGTTCTACAAGGTTTGTCTAATTTCTCTATCATTCCTAACGAGATATACGAGTATGTTGCTCCCAAATCAAGCGATATTAGAACATATACTATCGAGGATAGGAATCTAACCTGTAACTGCTTGTTACTAGCATGGGCTCCTCCCTGGGTCAAGGCAAAGACTTTGGTCTGGAACCATCGTTTAATCCCTCTTCTCCTTCTGCTTGAGCTATGGACATTCCTTCTTTCGATGAATTTCCTAACCACAATTGAAGCACCCCTTGATGTTTGCATGACATTCCCCAAGATGTTTCTTTTGGCCCTTAGAGCATTGCGAGTATTCTACATAACCTGACTTATTGCCTCCATTGTTTGTCTGTGCTCTTTTATCACCATTGGGCTGCTTATCATCTGGATGCCTTCTCTTCTGACCATGACTATTAGTATTGCTATGCTGATAGCTGTTGTTGTGGTTGTTCCGACCATTTTGAGGTTAACACCGCTGTTTAGGCTCAGGCCTACTAGCCTTCTCCTTACTAACATTCGCCTGAAGCCTTTCTACTTCTATTGCTGTTTCTAGAACATTGGCATAGGTAGTATTTCCCAGGTTTGCTAGCTTAACCTCTAATTCAATCTTTGGTCTAAGTCCTCTAACGAACTTGGTCACCCTCATAAAGTCAGTTGGAACCAACTCTGGTGCAAACTTGGCTAATCTGTCAAACTGCCGAGCATATTCTACTACCGTTAAGTTGCCCTGCTTCAAACTAGCGAACTCCTCGACCCTTGTACCGATGACTGCCGAGTTGTAATACTTCTTGTGGAACAGCTCCAAAAATCTTGTCCATATCATGGTGGCGACATCGTTAGTCTGCTGAACTAAGTCCCGCCATATTCTAGCATCCTTCTTAAGCATAGATGAAACGTAGGATATGCGGTCTGTGTTGCCGAGATTCATATGCGGTAGGATCGGCTCTACATTTATGAGCCATTCTTCTGCTTCAAAGGGGTCTATTGTCCCTTCAAAGTTTGGAGCGTGCTGCTTACAAAATTGCTCATAGATTGGCTCCATGTGCTAAGCTGGGTATGGCGTATAGTTCTCCATTGGCCATCCCCCATAAGGACCTACTTGATGGGGTACTTAAGCCATCTACTGAGGCAGTGGTTGCGGCTGAGGTGGAGGCTGAGTCTGTGTAACGCCCTGGATAGCCAAGACCGCTACAATGTGTATTTATAAAGGTGTGAGACTTGTTAATCAAGTCGTTTAATCAAAACGTGTCATTAGCTAAAGTGTTCTAGGGCTAAAAGACATTTTGGCCTCAAAAGATACATTTTATAAGTTATAAACAGTTTACAAAAGGGATCCCCAAAATTTGCAATGTTTAAAAGTTGGTTTACAAAATTCAACAGTTAAGAGTAAACATTAGCCATACTAAGGCAAAATACAAGGTTCTGGTCCTCTCGTCCCTGTAATCTCCTCAACCGTGGCGGTTGAGCGGCCTGACATGTACATTCACCCTGCAGAGCTCTCCAATCAAGGTTGATCGATCTTGCCCTTGCCTTTACCTGCACCACGCAGCACCCGTGAGCCAAGGCCAGCAAGAAAACAACATACACAGCATAAACAATATTGTCAAACAGACATTCCAATAAGCATGTTCAAATATTCAATCCACAGCATATAAGCACACTTCAAGGTACAAGTAACCTCATCTATACTCAGATTATTCAACAATCTCATTAATCACATTCATAGCCAAATATAATAGTTAATTAACACAAATACTAGGGTCGACACCTTAGATCGCACCCTCTGTTTAACCCACTGACTCCGGCCCGCTTAAACCGAGCTTAGTGCATAATAAGCTGTCCTCGGATACCAATGTCCGAGCCGTGCCAATTGCACAAGTTAACCGTGGCACGCTTAGGTCGTTGGTTTACAATTTACATTGCATAATACCATTCTTTCAATCATATACTTCAGGGAGCCCTTAGTCCCATTCAAATATTAAATCGGGTGTAGTTTTCTTACCTTTAGCTTCTAGATGAATTAGCTACGGGCGATACTCCTTGAGCGCGATCTGATCCCCGAGCCCTAGCTTAACACCTAGTCACAACCATGGTGAAAGATACAATTAACAATCTTAAATGAGTTTCCAAACCAAGTTCTAGTCCCCGGATCATTGAACTTCACCAAATATGGTAAAGATTCAATCCCGAGCACCCTAGGTTAAATTCCCAAGCCTAAAATCTCAAAATCCCTTAAGCGCCCCGACATAGGCCACCCATGCCATGGCATGGCCCCCAAACAGAACCATCTAAGGCACAAAAACAGGTAAGGGCCGCGGCATTGCTTGGGCCATGCCGCGGCCCGCCCTCCTTCCTCAGCATGCGACAACCTCAAAGGGCCGCGGCTCACCAAGAACCATGCCACGGCCCAACCCTTCGAACCCAGAAAAATCCACCATTTTCAATCTCTAAACCTCACTTTAAGCCATCCCAAAGCCCCCAACTCAAAACCAATTAATAACAACATCATTAGAATGATTTAAACAACACAATCCAACCAAAAATCCAGCCTAACACTCACCAAAATCCCAATTCTAATTTCTGAGATTTCAAACCCACAAAACTCAAAACCAGCCATGAAAACTCTCAAATTCAACCATCAGACTTTAAATTAAACCTTACCTCAGCTGTAGAACTGTTTCTCCAAGGATCCCCTGGCCTATCTTCAGAGTTTTAAGCCTCAAATGCACCTTGAATGTCCAAACCACAACTATTAAAACTCAGCCATTTTTCCTTAAATTTCTAACCTCATAAACGAAAATTAATGCTTACCTTGGCTCTAATTCAACCCTTGATTAGTTCCTTGAGCTAATCCTCTGGTTCAGTCCTTCAATTCCCCAAAGTTTCAGTCAATTTCCCCCTTGAAAATCAAGGTTTTGCCTTTGCTAAGAGAGAGAACAGAGAGAAGGAGAGAAAGTTCAGTTTAAACTTGTGTCTACTGTTTTCTAACATATTCCTTAAGTCTATCCTTAAGTTATCAGACTAATCCCAAAGCTTGGGGTACCGGAAACATCCCCGAGGGCAAAACGGTAAAATCCCCCAATAATCCCGCCTAGACATCCTAACCTCAAATATATCTCCAATTATTTATTTTGATCACCCGATAGTCTAAATCACTACCTGATACCTAAAGTACTCCTTGACTTGTCCAAAGTCAATTATAATGCCCCATTGTGACTTTTCCCGCTATCTTGCCCTAGGATCGCCTCGAGTCGCCGGCTGCGGAATTTTCCACATAATAATGTGGTTCTCGCATATAACATATTTATTTCATAATATCACATAATATCATCAATTGTCATATAATATCATTTGGGCACCATTAATCACATAATATCACATTCAAATAAGTACTATTCACTCTAATCCCAATTATGCCCTCCCGGCACACTAACCAAGGCCCTTAAGCCTTATTAGCGAATTTGGGTCGTTACAACTATCCCCTCCTAATGAGAATTTCATCCTCGAAATTTACCTGAATAGCTCGGTATACTGATCCTGCATCGCTTTCTCTAACTCCCAGGTCGCTTCCTCGACCTTGTTATTCCTCCATAGTACTTTCACTAACGGAATTGTCTTATTCCGTAAGACTTTGTCCTTCTGATCCAAAATCTGAACTGGTCGCTCCTCATAGGAAAAATCTGTCTGTAACTCTAAGTCCTCGTACCTCAGTACATGTGTCGTATCAGAAACATACTTCCGCAACATGGAGACATGGAACTCATTATGAACTCCTGATAGCGACGGTGGCAAGGCCAGCCTATAAGCCACCTGTCCAATCCTCTCCAGGATCTCAAAAGGTCCAACAAACCGAGGGCTTGGCTTCCTCACCCCTCTCAGTGGTGAAACTCGCATAAACACGTGGTCCCCAACCTGGAACTCCACGTTCCTACGCTTCGGATCAGCGTAGCTTTTCTGTCTACTCTACGAGGCAAGCATTCTAGCTCGAATCTTCTCTATGGCCTCATTAGTCTTCTGAACCATATCTGGCCCCAAATACTTTCTCTCACCCATCTCATCCCAGTGAATGAGCGATCTACACTTCCTTCCATATAACATCTCATAAGGAGCCACTCCAATTGTGGACTGATAGATGTTGTTATATGAGAACTCGAACAATGGGAGATACTTACTCCATGACCCCTCGAAGTCAATCACGCATGCCCTAAGCATGTCCTCCAATACCTGGATCGTCCTCTTAGACTTTCCATCAGTCTGAGGATGAAAAGCTATGCTAAACTTCAGCTGAGTCCCCATAGCTCTCTGCAAAGCTCCCCAGAACTTGGAGGTAAAGATAGGGTCTCGATCAGATACAATAGACTTTGGAACCCCATGGAGACGAACTATCTCCCTCACATACAGTTCTGCATACTGTTCCACTGTATAAGTCGACCTCACTGGTAGAAAATGGGCTGACTTGGTGTATCTGTCCACTATCACCCACACCGAGTCATGAAGTCCAACTGTCTTGGGTAATCCACCCACAAAATCCATCGTAATATCCTCCCACTTCCACTCCGGGATACCCAAAGGCTGAAGCAATCCCGCTGGTCGCTAA
The DNA here is from genome assembly GCF_963169125.1 of Humulus lupulus. Lineage (NCBI taxonomy): Eukaryota > Viridiplantae > Streptophyta > Magnoliopsida > Rosales > Cannabaceae > Humulus > Humulus lupulus. The sequence continues at coordinate 137,244,777 of NC_084793.1, forward strand.
TGCTCAGCCTTAACTTGTTGACATGTCAAACATCTAGCCACATACTCAACTACATCCTTCTTCATCCCGGGCCACCAATATAATGTCCGTAGATCCTGATACATCTTCGTGGTACCCGGATGAAGTGAGTATCGTGTAGTGTGAGACTCATCCAGTATCTCTCGCCTGATCCCCTCATCCACCGAAACACAGACCCACCCCTAATACCGAAGCAAACCTGTCTCAGAAACAGAATAATCCTTAGCTGTCCCTGCTAAGGCATGCTGCCTATTTTCCTGCAACTGCACATCCACTAACTGACCCTCCTTAATCCGCTCCAACAGGGTCGACTGCAAAGTGATATTGGCTAACTGACCCACTACCAGTTCTATCCTTGCCCTGACCAACTCATCAGCCAATTCTCTCAAGATCTGGGTGGAACTATACAACTGCCCTGGCCCCTCCGGCTCAATGCATCTGCCACCACGTTGGCTTTTCCAGGATGGTAAAGGATGTCACAGTCACAATCCTTAACCAACTCCAACCAACGTCTCTACCTCATATTTAGATCCTTCTGGGTAAAGAAATACTTCAGACTCTTATGGTCAGTGTATATCTTGCACTTCTCCCCACACAGATAATGTCGCCACACCTTTATTGCGAATACCACTGCCGCTAACTCCAAATTGTGAGTCGGATACCTTTGCTCATACTCCTTCAGCTGTCGAGATGCATAGGCTATAACTTTCTCATTCTGCATCAACACACAGCCTAAACTCATCCTCGACGCGTCACAGTAGACCACAAACTTCCCTTCCTCCGAGAGAAGACTCAACACGGGCACAGAAATAAGTCGTCGCTTCAACTCTTGAAAACTGTTCTCACACTTCTCTGACCAACCAAACTTCTGATTCTTTCTTGTCAACTCTGTCATCGGTGTAGAAATCTTCGAGAACCCCTCTACGAACCGCCTGTAGTAACCAGCCAACCCAAGGAAACTCTGCACCTCCGAGGCATTCCTCGGCCTCGGCCAATCCCTAACTGCTTCTACCTTGGACGGATCCACCTTAATCCCTTCTGCCCCAACTATATGTCCAAGGAAGGTCACCTCTGGTAGCCAGAACTCACACTTCTTAAACTTGGCGTATAACTGATGCTCCCTTAACCTCTGTAGAACCTGTCGGAGATGCTGCTCATGCTCTGCCTCTGAACTGGAGTAAACCAAGATGTCGTCGATGAAGACAATGACGAACTGATCCAAGAAGTCCTTGAACACTCTGTTCATCAGATCCATAAAAGCTGCTGGGGCATTGGTTAGACCAAAAGACATGACCAAGAACTCATAATGCCCATACCGTGTCCAAAAGGTCGTCTTCGGTATGTCCTCATCTTTGATCCTCAGCTGGTGATAACCAGATCGAAGATCAATCTTTGAGAACACCGTCTTACCTTGCAGCTGATCGAACAAGTCATCAATCCTTGGCAGAGGGTACTTATTCTTAATAGTTAACTTTTTCAATTCTCTGTAATCAATGCACATCCTCAAAGTCCCGTCCTTCTTCTTAACGAACAACACTGGAGCACCCCACGGAGAATAACTAGGCCTGATGAATCTCAAATCCAGAAGTTCTTGCAACTGTATCTTCAACTCTTTCAATTTTGCTGGTGCCATTCTGTATGGTGCCCTTGATACTGGTTCTGTCCTCGGTGCTAACTCAATCTCAAACTGAATCTCCCTACGCGGCGGCAACCCTGGCAGATCCTCAGGGAAGACATCCAAAAACTCACACACCAATCTAGACTCTCCCGGCCCTGCCGGCATAACTCTAGCGGTATCCACTACACTAGCCAGAAAACCTATGCATCCCCCCTGCAACAAGTCCCTGGCTTTCAATCCTGAAATCATGGGTACACGGGGTCCAGACACCGCACCCACAAAGACAAAAGGGTCCTCGCCCTCAGGCTCAAAAGTAACCATCTTCTTCCCGCAGTCAATCGTAGCTCCATATCTAGCCAACCAGTCCATCCCCAGAATCATATCGAAATCCTCCAAATCTAACTCAATCAGATCTACCGAGAGTTCCCTACTATCAACCATCACTAGCAGTGCCCTAATCCATCTCCTAGAGACTACCAGTTCCCTTGTAGGCAACAAAGTCCCAAACCCTGCAGTCTGATATTCACTAGGTCTACATAATCTATCAGTCACTCTACTAGAAACAAAAGAATGTGTAGCACCAGAATCTATCAAAATAGTAAAAGGAGTGCCAGCGCTAGAAAGTTGACCTGTCACTAATGAGGGACTAGCCTCAGCCTCCGCCTGAGTCAAGGTGAATACTCGAGCTGGAGTCAAGCTATCCACCTTTCCCGCTTCACCTTTCTTCACCGTTGGGCAGTCTTTCCTAAGATGCCCTACAACTCTGCACACAAAGCAAGCCTTGGGCCGACACTCGCCCAGATGGTGTCTTCTACATCTCGGACACTCTGGATAGGTCCGCCATGCCTCGCCGCAACCCTGACGGCCACCCTGACCACCCCGACCCCTCCTATCAAGACTAGCAGCAGTCGAAGTGTCAGGAGTCTTCCTCTTGGAATCACTGGGGCCTCCGCCCCTACTAGGCCCAGAATATTGAGGCACCACCCTACGGCCCTCCGTTCTTGCTGCACTATCCCTCCATATCTTATTCTCCGCTACCTCAGCGATAAGATCCCTCTCAACAGCCTGGGCATAAGTTGTTCCTCCAGGTACAGTTGTAATTCTAACATCTCGGGCTATCATAGCATTCAGCCCTCTAATAAATCTGTCCTGCCTAGCTGCATCGGTAGGCACAAGATCTGGAGCAAACTTCGCAAGCCTATCAAATTTCAAGGCATACTCAGTAACGGTCATACTGCCTTGAACCAAACTCACAAACTCATTAACCTTTGCTGCTCTGACAGCAACATTATAATACTTCTGACTGAATAAATCTTTGAAACCTTCCCAACTCAATGTAGTCACATCCCTAGTCTGCGATGCCACCTCCCACCAGATACGGGCATCCTCCCTCAACATATAAGTGGCGCAGGCCACTCTATCATGCCCCTCAATCCTCATAAAATCCAGAATTACTGTAATCATAGTTAGCCACTGCTCGACTTTCAATGGATCTGGTCCACCCTCAAAGATTGGGGGTTGTTGCTTCCTAAACCGTTCATATAACGGCTCCCATTTGTTACCAATCTCCCCAGACTGCACAACTAGTACCACTGCAGGTGATATAATAGGGGCAGCACTCCCTGATGGAGCCTGCAGAATACGGATCTGCTCATCCTGAATCTATAGTCGAGCCTGCATATCAGCCATTAACTGCTGCCAGTTCTCAGGCACTGGCGGAGGAGTCTAGACCTGGTCATCACCCCTGGTCCTGGACCTAGTGCCAGTTAGTCGTGAAGATTTTCTTGGACGCATAGTTATCCAAGTCAATCTGAAAATAACGACTCGGCAATCAGACCATGATGATAGGGTAAAATTTCTCCAAGATCCACCAATAGAATATCACCAACCATAAACAATCCACATATAAGCATCCATTCTCATGCACTGGCTGCTAATAAGCACGCCTCCAATCTCACTACGCAATAACTATAAAACAGGCATTCATACATGCACAATATACAATTAATCATTCAAATACTCATCAACATGCACGGCGATTGTGGATGCTCAAAAATCAACACTGGTAAAGAACCCACACCACATGCCTAAGGTCCCTGGAAGGTCCAAAGCAACCGTGTTTGAAGTCCATTTGAACCCTCAAATTAGTGCTCAAAATGACCCTGCTCAAATTGACCACTCCACCTTGGACACTGTGGATGCTCAATATCCCATGCCTATAAAAGATCCAAGGCGCATGCTAAGGTCCCATAAAGGCCTAAATACATGTCTGAGCCGCGGGACGCTCGGGAAACCGTCCTCTTGCAACGGCCTCACATCACCTCATGGCACATGGCATCTCGCGAGGCCCCAGCCTCGTGCCACCCCTCGGCGTGTCCAGCGCCCCCGCATGGACCGCCTTGCGTGTGCACCTTGCCCACCACCTCGCACGCCGCGGCACTCAACAGGCGTCTCGCGAGGCCCCAGCCTCGCGCCACCCCTCGGCGCACTCAGCGCCCCAGCGTGGACCGCCTCGCGTACGCACCTCGCCCACCACCTTGCGCGCCGTGGCACTCAGCAGGCGTCTCGCGAGGCCCTAGCCTCGCGCCACCCGTCGGCGTGCCCAGCGCCCCAGCGTGGACCGCCTCGCGTGCGCACCTCACCCACCACCTCGCGCGCCGTGACACTCAGCAGCACCCTCGCATAGACCCGCCTCGTCCTCGCCACGAAGGCCTCGCGTAGGAGCCTCTCCTAGCCCCGGCAGCCTCGTGTAGAAGCATCTCCTAGCCCCGTGGGGGGGCCTCGCGTGGGAGCATCCCATAGCCTTGACGGCCTTGCGTGGGAGCCTCTCCTAGCCCCGACGGCTTCGCGTGGGAGCATCTCATGGCATCTCCACGAGGGGAGACCTTGCATAGCCCCGCCATGGCTACTCGAGGGCCTCGCGTGATAACATCTCGCGCCTCTCACCTTGTGATGGCATCACCTATGGAAACCCCACCGTCTAGAATTGAAAGCCGATGTATGATTTCGAAAGGTCACGATGGTACAATCTCGTACGGGATACGGCTTGTAAGACCCCGTACGTCTGACCGTGGCACTCATGCTAGTCAGGTAGTGGGAACACTAGGAGAAAGGACATGGCCTGCATACTCCCAATCAGATGTCAGAGTCAACACCACTATCACCTGTACCACTCCTCTAAAATTCGTACGGTAGAGTAGATGAGATCTCCTCATGGTACTTGGCTATGTGCTAGTATCAGCACCACTACCCCTGAGACCACTCTCCTGACAGAGTACTTGTGTACCACCTGGTCCCCTGGACAACCATGTATCCAAGGCCATTAGAGCCTACTATAAAATGAACCCCACTTCCATAGAGAAGGGGGTTGGAAAATTCATTGTATGCAGAGGCCATTGAGCAATATACATTTTTCACTCCATTGTTCATCAATGTTTATCCTTCCATAAGTTCATTCCAAGTTTTTATCTAAACATCACCACATTTACCTTTGAGTTTTCCGACCTAATTTCGTTGACGAGATTTCACCGTCAACAGTTTGGCACCGTCTGTGGGAAAGACAAGCATCAGGCCAACGTTCTTTCATCACTACCAACAAAGAAAAATGCTAAGACGTTCAAAACGCCTACGGCAAATGCAAGATGATGAAGTTTGCGGGGATGGAGTAGAGTGGAGGGTGTCCAAGAAAGACCCCCCTCCACCTAAGCATGGAGGTAGACCGGAGGAGCCTCTTCCCCCAGGGGAGGAGAGGGAAGTATCGTCCCCATCTATCCAGCCCGGCGGAGGTCATTCAGAGCCACTAGTGTATCCACTTAACCGTCCCCCGTTGACACCACGCTTAGGCCACCAGGACCTAGGTCCCTCGACGCACTGGCCAGGCAAGGGTCCCGGGGTACACTCGGTAAGCTCCAGCTCAAGGACACGCTTCTACAAGGATGAGATTCACGAGTTTCATAAAAAGACTCGAAGGCTGGAAACCACGATAGAGAACATGCAGGAGGTTATAAACGACCTACTGCAAGGGAAGTCAAGCATACCCCTCCCTAAGCGTAAAGGGAAGGAGCATGAAAAAGGGGAAAACACAGTCCCCGTAGATGATGGGGGAACCCAACTTACTACCAATAAAACCCCCTGGTCGGAGTACCATGGGGGACCTAGGTCGACGAAATGTCCCTAGGAGCAAAGGCTGAGGGAAGATGGTGGTCGTAAGAACGAGGCCGAAGTCCCTGCAACAGAGGCACCCCTTGGCCTAAGAAAAGAGCCCCATGGGAAGAGGTCAGAAGTAAGAAACGCACCCCCCACGGTTCCCCCGAGGAACACAACCAAGGCAACGGATCAACCCGAGAACCCGCAAAACTCCTTATGCAAAAAGAGAAGGGGACTATACACCAAAATGCGAAGCCCTCAAGGCAAGATCACCACAGCACTTGGGGGGCACATGGATGACGAAGAATTCGACCATGATTCACCCTTCACAAGGGAGATTCAGGCTGAGCAAATGCCCACTGGCTTCGGAGAGCCTCGCATGACTCCGTACAAGGGTACTACAGACCCAAAATATCACTTAGACTCCTTCAATAACTTGATGAGGTTAAGAGGGGTCAGCAACAGGGCAAAGTGTCATTGCTTTGTCGTTACGCTTAAAGGAGTAGCGTACAGGTGGTTCAAGAGGTTAAGGCCAGGAACAATCGAGTCATGGCAACAATTCTCTGACGAATTTCTTCAGCAACACCAAGCAACCTGTGATTACGTCATGCCAACTACCAGCCTCGCTAACATAAAACAAGGCGAGAGTGAAAGTCTGAAGGACTACATCCATAGGTTCAGTATTGAAGCAACAAAGGTGGGAGGTTTAACCAAAGCGGAGCTCAAGATGGCTATTACAGCCGGAGTTCATCCAGGAAGCAAGTTATGGGGTAGCATTCTCAAAAGAGAAGTTTTTAATTTGGATGACTTCGAGAGAGAGCATAGAAGTACATACGTGTGGAAGAGGGCCATAAGAACTTCCATGTTGAAGAAAGCGAACCTTCCCCAAGTTGCCCTATTACCAATACGTCTGAAGATTCCATATAGAAGGGGCGTCGTGCTAGAGGGGTCGCTGACCAAGTTTGAGATTGAACGAAGACCATCAAGCCATGGAAGTCCCGACCCAAAGGGAGATCACCTCAAAAATTGTAAAAAGGGTCTCCAAAGTAGACGCTTGTAAAAAGGGTCTCAAAAGTAGATGCTTGCCAAAAGGGTCTCAAAAGTAGACGCCACCAAAAAGGGTCTCCAAAGTAGACGCTTGCAAAAAGGGTCTCAAAAGTAGACGCTATCAAAAAGGGTCTCAAAGTAGACGCTTCCGAAAAGGGTCTCAAAGAAGACGCTTGCAAAAAGGGTCTCAAAGAAGACGCTTGCAAAAATAGTACTATGCCTAATGACGAGAAGGACGCTTCTCGCAAGAAATAATAAGCGCGCGCAATAATATATAAAAGGATAACTAGAACCCAAGGGGTCAATATATCCTTATAGATACGATAAAGGTGCACCAAAGAGAGACCTATCGAACCCCCTTTCGTGTGGGCTCCAGAGGACCTCGAGCATGATAAATACAAAAAAAAAAAAAAGGAGTATACAAGAAAGCCTTATAGCCTCCCTATAGACTGGGGGGCAAGTGGGGATACCAAAAATCCACCATAAAAAAAAATCTCTCCAGTACATGGTTAGAATACAAGACTAAAGGTCACTTAGTCACATTATCGGGCTCAGACCTGTAAGTCTTACAAAACCGGGAGATTGTCCCAAGGGAAGCATAGCCGTGAAGTGTGGCCGTGCTAGGCTAAGAGGCCAAGCTATGCGTCACGAGAGGACAGGTGTACGAGGCCCTCCCATAGCGAGGCCCTACTTGTCTTGACGCTGAGAGATGTTGTGGGCACCGGAGCTGTGATTGTAGGACTTCTTCCTTTGTGAATTCCATCCAAGAGAGCCACCCTCACTACGTGAGGCTCATGGCTAGCCTCATACGCACGTCGTGTCTACACAAGACATCACGTCCTGCCTCCAAGTGATCGCATGGGGTGCAGCCTCGCTAGATTTCTCGTGTCCCGCATGCATAGACGCACGCATCCGAACATAAGTCTCAAAGGGCCGCCTAGCCTTGCGGGACACTCTGAGGACCCTGAGTTCGGCACCCGGGAGTTCGGCCGCTAGGCTGGTGACCCATTCCCGCAAAATCGTGGCCTTGGCAATTTCCCTCTTCTTCTTTTCCGAGGAGGCAGAAATTTTCGCCAAGGCCCTTTCTAGCATAGACCTGGTTTCAGCAAGCTCCCCCTCAAGCTCCTGGACCCGAACCGCAAGACGGTCCCTCTCGGCATTCGACATGGAAAGGTTATGAGTCGAGTCGACAAATCGCTAAGCCACGGTATAGGCCTGGCATGGAGACCTATTTATAAGAATAAAAGAGAAGAGTCTACCAGAGCACCTAAAGGTCCTCTCCTATACTGGGGGGCAAGTGTGGATGCTCAAAATTCAACACCGGTAAAGAACCCACACCTCATGCCTAAGGTCCCTGGAAGGTCCAAAGCAACTGTGTTTGAAGTCCATTTGAACCCTCAAATTAGTGCTCAAAATGACCCTGCTCAAATTGACCACTCCACCTTGGACACTGTGGATGCTCAATATCCCATGCCTGTAAAAGATCCAAGGCGCGTGCTAAGGTCTCATAAAGGCCTAAATACATGTCTGAGCCGCGGGACGCTCGGGAAACCATCCTCTTGCAATAGCCTCGCATCACCTCATGGCACATGGCAACTCTCGAGGCCCCAGCCTCGCGCCACCCCTCGGTGTGCCCAGCGCCCCCGCGTGGACCGCCTCGTGTGTGCACCTCACCCACTACCTCGCACGTCGCGACACTCAGCAGCCGTCTCGCGAGGCCCCAGCCTCGCGCCACCCCTCGGTGTGCCCAGCGCCCCAACATGGACCGCCTCACGTGCGCACCTCGCCCACCACCTCGCGCGCCGCGGCACTCAGCAGCACCCTCGCGTAGCCCCGCCTCGGCCGCGCTACGAAGGCCTCGCGTGGGAGCCTCTCCTAGCCCCGGCGGCCTCGTGTAGAAGCATCTCCTAGCCCCGTGGGGGGGCCTCACGTGGGAGCATCCCATAGCCTTGACGGCCTCGCGTGGGAGCCTCTCCTAGCCCCGACGGCTTCGCGTGGGAGCATCTCATGGCATCTCCACGAGGGGCGACCTTCCATAGCCCCGCCATGGCTACGCGAGGGCCTCGCGTGATAACATCTCGCGCCCCTCACCTTGTGATGGAATTACCTATGGAAACGCCACCGTCTAGAAGTGAAAGCCCAAGTATGATTCCGAAAGGTCACGATGGTACAATCTCGTACGGGGTACGGCTTGTAAGACCCCGTACGTCTGACCGTGGCACTCATGCTAGTCAGGTAGTGGGAACACTAGGAGAAAGGACATGGCCTGCATACTCCCAATCAGATGTCAGAGTCGACACCACTATCACCTTTACCACTCCTCTGACATTCGTACGGTAGAGTAGTGGAGACCTCCTCATGGTACCTGGCTATGTACTAGTATCAGCACCACTACCCCTGAGACCACTCTCCTGACAGAGTACTTGTGTACCACCTGGTCCCCTGGACCACCATGTATCTAAGGCCATTAGAGCCTACTATAAAATGAACCCCACTTCCATAGAGAAGGGGGTTGGCAAATTTATTGTATGCAGAGGCCATTGAGCAATATACATTTTTCACTCCATTGTTCATCAATGTTTATCCTTCCATAAGTTCATTCCAAGATTTTATCTAAACATCGCCACATTTACCTTTGAGTTTTCCGACCTAATTTCGTTGACGAGATTTCACCGTCAACAGCGATGTTAATAAACATGCCTCAATATTCTCACACAACAGTCAAGGGCCAGGCCCTATCAGCATCTCATGCTTCCTAATAATCCAGTAAATAACAGCATTCATAGCTCATCACAAACACATAAGCACATAGGCACATATACACATTATCAAACCCTGATTTTGAGCTTGTCTCTAGCAGCGAATGTACATGTCCAGCCTGTCTTCAGGAACCCTTAAACCTAGGACACTCTGATACCAAGTTGTAACGCCCTGGATAGCCAAGACCGCTACACTTTGTATTTATAAAGGTGTGAGACCTTCTAATCAAGTCGTTTAATCAAAACGTGTCATTAGCTAAAGTGTTCTAGGGCTAAAAGACATTTTGGCCTCAAAAGATACATTTTATAAGTTATAAACAGTTTACAAAAGGGATCCCCAAAATTTGCAATGTTTAAAAGTTGGTTTACAAAATTCAACAGTTAAGAGTAAACATTAGCCATACTAAGGCAAAATACAAGGTTCTGGTCCTCTCGTCCCTGTAATCTCCTCAACCGTGGTGGTTGAGCGGCCTGACATGTACATTCACCCTGCAGAGCTCTCCAATCAAGGTTGATCAATCTTGCCCTTGCCTTTACCTGCACCACGCAGCACCCGTGAGCCAAGGCCCAGCAAGAAAACAACATACACAGCATAAACAATATTGTCAAACAGACATTCCAATAAGCATGTTCAAATATTCAATCCACAGCATATAAGCACACTTCAAGGTACAAGTAACCTCATCTATACTAAGATTATTCAACAATCTCATTAATCACATTCATAGCCAAATATAATAGTTAATTAACACAAATACTAGGTTCGACACCTTAGGTCGCACCCTCTATTTAACCCACTGACTCCGGCCCGCTTAAACCGAGCTCAGTGAATAATAAGCTATCCTCGGATACCAATGTCCGAGCCGTGCCAATTGCACAAGTTAACCGTGGCACGCTTAGGCCGTTGGTTTACAATTTACATGGCATAATACCATTCTTTCAATCATATATATCAGGGAGCCCTTAGTCCCGTTCAAATATTCAACCGGGTGTAGTTTTCTTACCTTTAGCTTCTAGATGAATTAGCTACGGGCGATACTGTTGGATTTTTATTGATCAAATCAGAGATTATGCGCAGCGGAACAACAATCAAATTGTCAGATTAATCCCATAAGATTTCTAGATCTACTTCTTCACACTCATATATATATTGAATCAAGGACAAGAATAGAAAAATTACTTCAGGTCCTTCCTTGCTGCTATCTTTTCGTATGGCTGAATCCTTGAGATCTCACACCAAGATCTTCCAAAATATTCTCAGGCACACAAAGAACGAGTGTGGGATCGCTATACAAATAATAAGCAATAACTATTTATCAGATGTTCTCAACACATGAGATCTGATAAAGTTTTGGACCTAGGTTTTGTGAAGAACAATGACCTTTATTTTTGTCACTGTTCTCTTTTCTCTCAGAGAATCCTAGATATTTTTCTATCCCTGAAAAATTACGTTCTGTGAAAACTCATATCTAATATTTAATAATATCCAATATATTAAAATATTTGTTATTTTAAACAAATTCAAAATAACTGATCAGTTATCAGATTTTTGTTTAAATAATAACATTTTAATCATATTAAAATATCTCATTATTTATTTAATATTTAAATAACTAAAATTGTGGAATCAAGAGACTAAGTCCATCTCTTATGCGTGTAGCACAGTGCATGTGCATTGTGCCACACGTGTACCATATGCCTGTGCAGGCATGTGATTTTTCCCAATTTTTATTATTATTTAAATACCAAAAATCCCAAAAATAAATTAATTCAAAATTAATTATATTTTTGTTAAATCAAATAATTAATTAATTACACATAATTAAACGATAATTATGTTTGATACATAGAAAAATATTTTACTTATCACATAAGTCCTTTTTGCCCATTTTTTGTATTTGCCTTTGACAGTGATTGTTTGAGCCATTTCGGGGACCATGGACCTATAACATTAAGCTCCAATAAATTGAAACTAAATAATTAAACTCTTTAATTATAATAGTTAATTTATTAATTCTGATATTACTCCACTATAAATTCATAATTGCACTCTTTATGTTATAGATATACTTTTACAAAAATATTTTTCTTAAGTCGTCCATTGATATAACCATCTTACAATAGTTCAACCCTCTAATTAATTAGTTCATAAAATAGAATGGGAGAATTACTATTTAACCTTTCGAATTTACTTCTTATTCCTTAAGTACCATTAATTCACTAGTGAATAATTAATCTATAATCTAATTATAGATTTGAGCTCAAAATCATTCAGTTCCAGAATTAACCCTTAAGGGAACTAATATACGATCAGTTAGGAAAGATTAGATTCTGTATTGTTGATACATGTTCCCAACCATCCATGATATTAAATCTCCAAAACAAAAGTCATTAGCCTCATTCTTTGAAGAGACCTTAACGAATGAATCAAAAGATTTAATAAACACGAACAGGAGTTCATGAACACTCAGGATTTAGGTTGATCTATAAATGATCATCAGTTATGATATGAATTACAAGTCTTTATTGTTAAATGGTTTTTGGATAAAGACTTTAATTCATATCGGTCCATGTCATATATAATCATATTATATAAAGCACATTTACCGAGATGTCTTACCACATCAATAATCTGAATCTAGATTATTTGTATCATTATGATACTCAATAAACCGTACTTACAATTCCAATTAAAGAATTCCATAACTTTAATTTGTCGTTGTTGACTATTTTTATTCATTCATGTGATCTTAATTCTCTCGTACTAATACAAGATCACATCCTCAATAATGAATATGGAATTTTTCTGATATTTACAAAATTATTCAAACAATAATTTAACAATCTAAATATGACTATAATAATAAACCATTGTATTTATTTATTCACAGAAAAAACAAATGTCTTTACATGCTTTTAGGACACACTCCTAACAATCTCCCACTTGTACTTAAAGCAAGTGAGGCATTTCTCTCAGTCCCATATTATGTACATGACCCTCGAATTGCTTTGCTGGAAGCGTCTTCGTGAACGGGTGCGCCAGGTTGTGTTCTGATGCGATTATCAGAATGGTCACATCTCCTCTATGTACGATTTCTCTGACTAAGTGATATTTGCGCTCTATATGCTTTCCCCTCTTGTGGCTTCTTGGTTCTTTAGAATTGGCCACTGCTCCACTGTTGTCACAGTAAAGAACAAGTGGTTTCTCCACTTCTGGAATTACTTCCAAATCTGTGTAGAACTTTTTCAGCCAAACTGCTTCCTTAGCTGCTTCACAAGCTGCTATGTATTCAGCTTCCATGGTTGAATCAGCAATACTGGATTGCTTAATGCTTCTCCAGACAACTGCTCCACCACCAAGAGTGAATACTAACCCAGAAGTAGACTTTCTACTATCCTTGTCAGATTGAAAATATGAGTCAGTGTATCCAGTAGGCTCGAGGTCACTACCCGAATATACTAGCATATAGTCTCTCGTTCTCCTGAGATACTTGAGAATATGTTTCACCGCAATCCAGTATTCCAAACCTGGATTTGATTGATAACGACTGACAATCCCTACTGCATAACATATGTCAGGTCTAGTACATAACATTGCATACATTAGGTTCCCTACAGCTGATGTATAGGGGTACTTTCTCATGTCCTCTTGCTCTTGTAGTGTCTTTGGACACTGATCTTTGCCAAGAGAAATTCCATGTCTGGTTGGCAATTGACCCTTTTTGGAATTCTCCATAGAGAATCTTTCAAGCACTTTATCAATATAATTTGCTTGTGAAAGTGCTAGGAGCTTGTTCTTTCTATCTCTTAGAATTTTAATGCCTAGAACATAGCTCGCTTCTCCCAAATCTTTCATTTGGAATTTGTCAGCCAACCATTTCTTTACATTTGATAATGTCTCTACATCATTCCCAATGAGTAGGATATCATCAACGTAAAGAACTAAGAAAACCACAATTTTTCCTTTGATGTATTTATAAACACATGCTTCATCAACATTTTGTTCGAAACCATATGTTTTAATAGTTTCATCAAATGTTAAGTTCCAAGATCTTGACGCTTGTTTCAATCCATATATGGATTTCAAAAACTTGCATACCTTTTTATCTTGATCCTTCTTTATAAACCCTTCTGGTTGTTCCATATAAATGGTTTCATCAAGGTGGCCATTCAGAAAAGCTGTCTTGACGTCCATTTGCCATATCTCATAATTATAGATGGCAGCTATGGATAAGAGTATGCGAATGGACTTAAGCATGGCCACAAGAGAAAATGTTTCTTCATAGTCCACACCCTCTCTTTGTGTGTAGCCTTTGGCCACAAGCCTTGCTTTATAGGTTTCTACCTTTCCATCTGCACCCCTTTTCTTCTTGTAGATCCATTTGCATCCAATGGCATTAACATTGTCAAGCAGATCTACAAGTTCCCAGACTGAATTGGAATACATTGATTCCATTTCTTGATTCATGGCTTCTTGCCACTTATCAACATCAGGGTCTTCCATTGCTTCTTTAAAAGTCAATGGATCGTCCTTTTCAGTATCTGATACAAGAACGTGTGCCTCATGTTCGTAGCGAATAGGTTGTCTCACAATCCTCCCACTACGACGTTGCACTAGTTTTTCCTTTTCAGGAAATGTGGTTTCTTTGGTTGTTTTATCATTAATTGTTGTTGGTGACTTCGCGACTTCATTTGAGACCATCTCGTCCGGTACAACCTTACTTGGTGGTTTGTGGTTATTAACATAGTCATATTCAAGAAAAGTTGCATTTGTCAATACAAATGTTTTATTTTCTTTTGGACTATAGAAAATTCCACCTCTAGTCTCTTTGGAATATCCCACAAACATACACACTTCAGAGCGCGTTTCCAACTTCCCGGTCTTTCCTTTAAGCACATGTGCAGGCACCCCTAAATTTGAAAATGGTGTAGACTAGGTTTACAACTGTTATCCAGATTTCCGGATAGCGTTTAGATTGATGGCCTCGGGGAAACAGAATTATCGATGTCCTTCACGATAGGTGACCAGAGCTCGCGGATATACAGAAAGGCTTCACCTCTCCCGCTTGGTGTCCGGATTACTCTTCCAAGCAAACACCATGCGGAAACTCGTCAACTCTCCCGGAGCTCCCGAAGGAGTATCCATCGGGGAAGCTCCTTCCAGGAGAAGCTCTTCGAGTGGTCTCCGCGGAAGCAGTTCCGTGCCTCGCACGGAACAAAGCCAAACGGTCGAGTCCTGGAGGAGGCATATTTGGAATGATATCCGCCTGACACAGGATCCCGCCTGACACGCCCGTCAGGTCAAAGCCGCACACATCCCAGCACGCCTAAGGGTACCTTTTCGCCTACTGTTCCGCTGACAACTTGGAAAAGACGGCTGACTTTGTGTGTTCCCCATACTTTCACGTAAATATACCCACATAGAGTCTTGTAGCCATGCTACTATAGTAATTGTATCCCTATTTATGGCTGGTGTAATTAAAACTCATGTACGTAGAGAAAAACCCTAATCCAAAACCCTAGCTATAAAGACCCCTTCATTTTACAAGAGGAGGGACGAACAAATGATATAGCAAAAAACTCTACTAAGATCTCTCTAGCTTCATCTTCTCCAAGAGAACCCGAGAGAAACATTGTGAGCGTGTGAAGTTCTTATGCACCAGCCATCTTACTGTAATCTTTTCCAAGTATAATAACATCGACTCGTGGACTAGGGCTTGTTAACGCCTGAACCACGTAAAAACACTGTTTGTTTAGTTACATTTCAATATTTCTACAGTTCTTATCTTTTTATTATTCTGTTAGTTATTCGTTTCCGAAAAACTCGGTAAACATTTTGGTGCTTTCATTGAGAGCTGTAGGAAGTTGTTAGTCAGCTCTTTTTCTGTGTACGTTTTTGTATTCACTTCGTGCTAAAGAGATGGTGACTACGAGAAAATCCGCTGTTGACAAAAATGCTACGGTCAACCCCGATACCGTGATGGAAGATGTGGTGCAAAGTGAACCCTTAGACTACCAAGGTGAAGACCCGACATCCCGCCAGGATCAGGTCAGTACCGAAGATACAACATACTTAGAAGACGAAGAAGAGTATGTCCAAGACGGTTATTACAAGGACGGCTGCTACTATGAGAAGGACCCAGAACTGGTCCAAGTAGCCGAAGAACTGGTGGCCACTAAGGCCAAGCTTGCTGAGCAGGAGCGCGTCTCCGAAAGAATGCAACGCATGATGGAACGCCTCCAAAGTAGGTTCGGAGATCTAGGCGACTCGGACGAGGATACCTCTGTTCGAGGTGGTGCTGATGCCCCCATGCCGGATCCAGCCGCTGCTGGACCATCCAAAGCCGCCCCTAACAAGGGCAAAGAAAAAGTGGGAGAGCCTGTGCGCGCTGACGCCCCTGCACCTCCTAAAGGCGTGAATCACCAGGCCGACTGCCCCCCCCGCGCGCAGAAGGTCTCTGGCGCTCCTAAGCCCAAACGCCCTTCAGCCCCAAGGGGGCACTCTGTGCCTAAAGGGCCCGGTGCTAAGGCACCCAGGCCTAGGGGAAGGAACAACCGCCCCAGTGATTCCGTCAATCAGGACGGTCGGGCTGCGAACTCGCACTCCGAAGATAGCTGGTCCACGGTGGACCTAAGAAGAAGGTTGGAGGCCAAGTATGAGAAGGCCAAAGGGGAAAAAGCCCGGCCTCGCGGAGATGACCTCCGAAATCATATTAATGACAAGCTCCGGGGACGTGACCTCCCGGAAAGTGATACGAAGAGGCTCGAGGAACAGATTGCTGCCTTGACCAAGCTGGTCCGGAAGCAAAGTGGGGCCCTGTCAGATTCTGAGGAGGAAGACCCGGAACCATGTATTAGGAGGATCGCGGAAACGTCCCTCCCGGATAACTTCAAAATGCCTCACATAGAATTATATGATGGGAGGACAGACCCGCGTACCCACCTAGCTAAATACAATAAAATGATGCAAGTGGCGCGCGTCAGTGAGGACGCCAAATGCATGTGCTTCTCACTCACCCTTACCAAGTCTGCGGAGGACTGGTGGAAAAGATTAGCTCCCGGATCAATCCACAGTTGGAAGGAGCTACAGTCCGCGTTTAGGAGGCAGTTTATTGCTGCCCGCGACCACGACATGGAGGTTGGTTCCTTAACCAACATCAAACAGCAACCCACTGAGAACCTCAAAGCTTTCATTCAGAGAATGATGGAAGCT
Organism: Humulus lupulus; assembly: GCF_963169125.1. Lineage (NCBI taxonomy): Eukaryota > Viridiplantae > Streptophyta > Magnoliopsida > Rosales > Cannabaceae > Humulus > Humulus lupulus. The sequence goes on from NC_084793.1 coordinate 137,261,578, forward strand.
GCTGCAAAAACCAAGGTCAGCGATGACATGAAGCTGATCGCCCTTCAATCGGGCCTTACTGTCGGCTCCCTGCTATGGGGAGAAATGCAAAGGAGACGGGCAGAAACCCTGTCCGAATTCATGTCAAAAGCTCAGGGAATCATCAACCTTGAGGATGCCTACCAGCAAGCCTTTGGAGTTCCCCCGGCTCCAACCCCTTCCGTGACTGCGCCGAGCTTTGCTTCGCAAGCTCCCGCACCAGTCCTCACGCTTCCAGGAGCCCGATTCACTCCGAGTGTGTATGGGCCTTCCGCGTCTGTTCAGACGCCGGGTCAAACACATTTCTCTGGGTATGGAGCGGTACAAACCGGATGTAGTATCGCTCCTAGCATGCCGCAGCCGCAAGCGGAAGCCCCGGAACGAAGTTTGAGCCAATCGCGGAGCAAACGAAGCGGAAAAAACTCCAACCGGGGAGACCATTCAAAGAAACCCCGAAAGGATTATGAGCCCAAGTTCACGGAATATACCAGTTTGATAGACTCGCGAGAGAATGTCTATCGGGCGACCTGTAATATGGTCAACTACAGGAAGCCCCCGAAAGTGTCTCACGGAGGAAGGCGTCCGCGAGACTCCAATAAGAGGTGTGAGTTCCACGGAGACGTGGGGCACACCACGAATGAGTGCCTTCAGCTGAAGGATGAGATCGAGTCCCTGGCAAGAGCGGGACACCTCGGTCAGTGGGTGAGAATACCCATAATCTATCCCGGACAGGGGGTGGTTCACGGAGCTGCATATTCCCCGGGACAGAGGGGGGCCGCTAGCGCACCTGGAGCCGGTCACCCCCAAGCTCCCGGGTCTCAGTTCCCAGCACTTCCTGCTCCACCCGCTCCGGCGCCCATTGCCTTGTTGGCTCCAGGACCAGGCAACCCATATCCACCCGGCCTTGCTCCGCCACCCGTTGACGGACACGTCGCCACCATTTCCGGAGGACCATACCTTGCCGGAAGCACCCGCAACTCCCAGAAGAGGTACTTGAAGGAGTTAGAGCACGCCGAGGAGATGTGCGCTTTGGTCCAATCACCTGCTCAACGTCCCCGAATGATGGATCTTCCCATCACCTTCACGGAGGACGATGCTCGACATGTGCACTTCCCCCACAACGATCCCCTCGTAGTGGAAGCCCAGATTGCCAATAAGAAGGTCTCACGGATCTTGATCGATAACGGAAGCTCCGTGAACATCCTCTTCAAAGCGGCCTTCCACGCGATCGGATTGACCGAGACGGACCTGGCCCCATGCCCCATCCAGCTTCAAGGTTTCAATGGGGACGCACTCATGCCATTAGGCAAAATTCAACTTCCGGTCACCCTCAGAGGAGAAAGCGACGCTTGTGCCTTCAAGCATAGCACATTCGTGGTGGTCGACTGCCCCACGGCGTATAATGCCATCTTAGGCCGACCGGTCCTGATCGATTGTGGGGCCATAACCTCGATACGTCACTTATGCTTGAAGTTTCCCTGCGACGATGGGCGTATTGGCACCCTCCGAGGAGACCAGAGAAGTGCACGGAGCTGTTATAACGTCTCCGTCCGAGCCGTCTACACGGTCCGAGAGACGTTTGCTGCCATTCCTTTGGCGGAAGTATTGCCAGGAACTAGGGATGCTCAGGAGGCATACTTTGACGAACTAGACCCAAGAGTGGGAATCGAGAAAGCAATAGAGCCGATGGAGGAAGTCGAAGAGGTGATCCTCAATCCGGAGGAACCCACCAAGGTCATTCAGGTGGGGAAAAACCTGCCGTCGGCCGTTCGAGATAAGATCGTGGCCACTGTGAAGGATAATCAGGATATCCTAGCATGGTGCCACGCTGATATGACAGGGATTAATCCCAATGTTGCGTGCCACGCACTCAACATAGACCCAGCTGCAACTCCAATTCGCCAAAAGAGGAGGCCACTGGACCCAGTGAGAGCCGAAGCCGTCAAAGCTGAAGTGGACAAATTGATGTCCATAGGCTTTCTCCAGGAGTCGCACTATCCCGTCTGGTTGGCCAACCCAGTTCTGGTCCCGAAACCCGATGGGTCCTGGAGAATGTGCATTGACTTCACGGACCTAAACAGGGCCTGCCCGAAAGATTGTTTCCCTCTCCCGCGAATCGATCAGATGGTGGACGCTACTTCCGGGTACGAACTCTTATCCTTCATGGATGCGTATTCCGGATACAATCAGATCAAGATGCATGTCGCGGACCAGGAACACACCAGCTTCCTCACGGATAAGGGTGTCTACTGTTACGTGGTCATGCCTTTCGGTTTGAAGAATGCTGGGGCGACTTACCAGCGTCTGGTAAACAGAATGTTCAAGGACCAACTGGGGAGGAACATGGAGGTGTACGTGGACGACATGTTGGTAAAGTCCAAGACCTCCGGGGACCACAGTAACGACCTTGAGGAAGCTTTCGCCGTGATCCGAAAGTACGGGATGAAGCTAAATCCAAAGAAATGTACTTTCGGGGTCTCGTCTGGAAAGTTCCTCGGTTTTATTGTCAGCTCCCGCGGCGTGGAAGCCAACCCTGAAAAAATAAAGGCGTTCATAGATATGCCTTCCCCCCGGAAGCATAAGGATGTCCAGAGCGTTACCGGAAGGGTAGCTGCTCTCAGTCGCTTCGTATCCAAGGCCACCGACAAGTGTATCCCCTTCTTCAATGTTCTGCGAGGGAACAAGAAGTTCGAGTGGACCCCCGAATGCGAAGCGGCCTTCCAACACCTCAAAGAACATTTAACCCGAGCCCCCATTTTGTCCAAACCGGTCGAAGGAGAGGCGTTGTTCTTGTACCTAGCTGTGACTGAGCACGCAGTAAGTGCCGCTCTCATCCGGGAAGATGGCCGCATCCAGCTCCCTGTGTATTACGTAAGCAAGAGGTTATTGGACGCTGAGTCCAGATATTCGATGATCGAGAAACTCTCCCTCTGCTTGCTGATCGCTTCACGGAAGCTGAGGCCATATTTCCAGGCGCACACCATCAAAGTACTCACCAACCACCCTCTCCGACAAGTCCTGCAGAAGCCCGAGTCTTCTGGCAGATTGCTTAAGTGGGCCATGGAACTAAGCCAGTTCGACGTCCACTACCAACCGCGTGTTTCCATAAAAGGTCAAGCTCTCGCGGACTTTATTGTGGAGTGCTCGGGAATGAATGACCTCCCAGAAGATCCTGTCCCGGAACTTCCCACCTGGAAGGTCTACGTAGACGGAGCCTCAAATGAAAAAGGAGCTGGAGCGGGGGTTATCCTAATATCTCCCCAAGGGCATCAGCTCCAGAGCGCCCTCCGTTTCGCATTCCCAGCATCCAACAACGAGGCAGAACACGAAGCCATGTTAGCTGGGTTACGACTGGCCAGAGAAGTCGGAGCCCAAAAAATCGAAGTGTACAGCGACTCCCTGCTTGTGGTAAACCAAATATCCGGGGAATACCAGACGAAAGGCGAAAGGATGGCTGCCTACGTGTCTCTCTCCCGCGGCCTACTGCAGCATTTCAAAGGCTACAAAATCCGCCAGGTCCCCCGGGACCAGAACTCACTTGCGGACACGCTGGCCAAGCTTGCAACGGACCCGGAGATTGAACAGTATGGCTTAGTCCCCATCGGGCACTTAGAAGCCCCCAGTACTGAGACGCGAAGGATAAACGCCATCATCGACCATTCCCACTCCTGGATAGGACCCATCCTCAGATTTCTCACCACCGGAGAACTCCCCACCGATAAAGCGGACGCAAGGAAGCTCCAGTATCAAGCTCCCCGATACGTGGTTATGGATGGAAAGCTTTACCGCAGGGGGTTGTCCATACCCTTCCTTAGGTGTGTTTCCGGAACCGAAGTCAGCACCATCATCCATGAGATTCACGGAGGCTTCTGTGGCGATCATACCTCCGGGCTGAGCCTCTCCAAAAAAATCCTTCGACAAGGATACTTCTGGCCCACCATGAAGAAGGATTGTGTGGATTATGTCAGGAAGTGTGAGCAGTGCCAGAGGTACGCCAAGGTTCCGCGAGCGCCGCCTACGGAAATTACCCTAATGACCAGCCCCTGGCCGTTCGCCGTTTGGGGCATTGACCTAGTAGGTTCCCTCCCCACTGGAAAGGGTGGAGTGAAGTACGCCATAGTCGCGGTAGACTACTTCACCAAATGGGCTGAAGCTGAACCTATGAACACGGTCACATCTAAAAAAGCACTGGATTTTGTCATCAGGAATATAGTGTGTCGTTTTGGGCTTCCACGGAAAATTGTGTCCGACAACGGAAAGCAGTTTGACAGTGAACACTTCACGAACTTCTGTGCTTCGCATGGAATTATCAAAAGCTTTTCCGCAGTCGCCAGACCACAGGCTAATGGACAAGTGGAAGCTGTAAACAAAATATTAAAGACCACGTTGAAGAAAAAACTCCAAGCCTGCAAGGCTCACTGGCCGGAAGAACTTCCGCGAGTACTTTGGGCTTATCGCACAACAGAGAGAACTTCGACGGGGCACACGCCTTATTCCATGACCTTCGGTTGCGAGGCCGTCATCCCAGTAGAAGCTATGATCCCCTCTCACAGGCAAGACACCTACGATCCTACCCGGAACCATGCCCTCCTCCAGGAGTCCTTGGACATGATCGAGGAGCTCCGGGAGCAGTCGCAGGTCCAACTAAAAATGTACCAAGGCAAGATAGCCCGACACTTTAACATGAGAGTCCAGAGCCGTACATTCGAAGTTGGAGATCTTGTCCTACGGAGAGTATTTCCTGCTACGCAGGACCCGGGAGTAGGAGTCCTCGGACCCAACTGGGAAGGCCCCTACGAAGTCCAACAAAAAGTGGGCCATGGGACGTATCACTTAAAGAGACTCGACGGATCTAACGTCCCGCGCGCCTGGAACGCGGAGCACCTCCGCCGTTACTACCAGTAGGCCCCGGACCATCCAGTCGGAAGTCCTTGGTGAAAATAACAAAAGCGAAAAATGTGGAAATAATCCTCCCTGTTGTAAAACTCACGCCTAGCAGGCTAATTCAGTGAAACACGGAGAGATTCACTCCGCTTTTACTGCACTTTTTATCCCTGTGTTCAAAGCTGCGTTTTAACAAGTGACCACGCGGTCCGGAGACGTCCGGACCCCACGCTCACTTGGGGGGTATACATGGCTAAGGCATAACCATACGCCCCTTGAACAAAACGTACACAGAACACCACTTATGTGCTAGCATTGTGTTTGAAATTTTTAAATTGTTTGAAATGTTTAAATTGTTGAGCTTAGGTTTATTTGTTGCCATGAACATGCTTGCATTACGTGTCATATGTGCTTATGTGAAAATTGCCATGGAAATGCCTGCCATTATGTATCATAAGTATTATCTCCTGTGTAGCCCAGCGATGGACGGGACTGGGGGTCGAGGCACGTTCATAGAGCTACGCCAAAACACCCCCAACTCCCTGACAAGTCCTTTGCAGAATTCTCCGCGATCGCTGTAGAGCTTTGCTTCGCAAGCTCCAGCTCCGGGTCCCGCAAGGCGAAAGATGGCAAGATCCGCGAGCGCTGTAGAGCTTTGCTTCGCAAGCTCCAGCTCCGGATCCCGCAAGGCGAAAGATGGCAAGATCCGCGAGCGCTGTAGAGCGTTGCTTCGCAAGCTCCAGCTCCGGGTCCAGCGAGGCGAAAGATGGCAAGATCCGCGACGGTTGTAAGCCTTGCTTCGCAGGCTCCAACTCCGGATCTCACAAAATAATGCATGGAAAGCTCCATGGCCATTGCAAGTTTCAGCTCCAGAAGCAGACATACTTGATCCCCCCACTCACAGCCGGCTTTGCTTCGCAAAGCCCCTGCTCCAGGATCACACCTGGTGGGCGTGGCGATTTCCCCAACAGCAATAAGCCTTGCCTCGCAGGGCTCCATGCCAGGTCCCTGAAGTCAGCCACAATGAGGTTCGCAACAACAGTTAGTTTTGCTTCGCAAAGATCTAACCTTAAGTCTAGCGACGCTCACCAAAAGAACTCCCGTTCCAAACAATGGAACGACTCACCTTAGCAATCCCAGCGAACAGTATAACTACAAGTCCCTGGATTGACTATTTGCCTCAGGAAAGATAAAGTGCGGTGAAAGGAGCCTGGCCGTTGGAACCAGGAAACCTTCGTAACCTAGAAACTACATGGGAACAAGACATCATCCGTTAAAGCTTCAAGTGGGAGGTGCATAGGTTTTGGCCGTTGGAACCAAAACCCCATACGCCCCTACAACAGTTTCTACCGTATAAATGTCTACCCTAAGCGCAAGGATAAATAAAGAACTCGGCAGAAAAGAAAGGAGAATGCTATGATTATGGTAAAAATGTCCGCAATGAAAAACTCAAAATGAAAAATAAGTAAAGATAAAACCCCTTCAAACATTGGGGGTAACTACAGCGTCCACGACCGCAGCTTCGGGGGCATCTGTTTCAGCTGAGGCTGGCGGAGTCGGCTCATTGGAAGGAGGAATTTGGTCATGAGAAGGTTCAGAAGTCCCCGCCTCTCCGGGATATCCCGCCTCAGGAGCTTCAGCACGATCGTCAATGTTATAAGTTTGGACATACGCCTCTGGGCCCTGATCCCACACGAGTAGCTTCTCCCTCATGGCTTCGGCATCATCTCCCAGATAGCCTAACACCTCCGGGTTCACTTTCCAGAGTTGATGCATGAGGACCACATGCGATATATTAATAGTCCTGTTCAGTATCACCTCAGCATCCTCCTTCTCCTTCAACCGCTCCGCCTCGGAGGTTGCCAGCTGTGCTTCCGCGGCAGTTAGTTGGGCCCTCAATTTTTCCATTTCGGCCTTGGAGGCATCCCGCTCCCCCTTAAGAGAATCTATCGCCTTGCGCTGCTCCCTATTTTGGTTCAGCACGGATTGCTTCTCGGTCACATGCCCCCTGGCAGTGAATTGCAAAGCCCCGATCTCTTTATCCTTCTCGGCGAGCCCCAACTGAAGCATAGACACGAGATCCCTGCTCCTCTTATGGAGTTGCTCCTCGTCGTGCAGCTTACTCTGAAGAGTGGAATATTCCTCTTGCCGCTTAAGGAGGAGATCGTTCTTTGATTGCAAGCGGGCTTCCAGGGTATCTTTCTCCACCTTGGCTTGGGACAGCTCTTCCCGGAGCTTGGAGTTTTCGGTCTTAATCCCATCCGACCGCTGTCTAAACTCATTCTCTGCCTTGGCCCGGTACTCTTGATATTTGGCAAGATATTTCTTCTCCGCCTCTTCTTCAGCCGTGCGCCGGGCCTGATCAATCTTCTCCGAAGCCCCCAAGGCCTGTTGGGTCAGCTTCTGTTTCTCCGCCTCCAAGGCCCGGCGAGCCAGCTGGCTCTCCTCCAGCTGAACCAGAGCTGCACCAACCTCCCGGAACGAGCGTTCCGCGATCATAGAGGCCTGCAAGGAAAGACAACCGAATGAGCTAAAGCCGGACCAAAAGAGAGGTGATCCAAAAAAAAATAACAACCGACGGCTTACCCCGGACAGTTGCTGCTTCACAGCGTGTGTCAGCAACAGCGGATCCTTGCTGCTACTGATGGCCCATTTCTCAGAATTGAGCTCGCATAAGCTCAAGGCCATGTCCTCCATCATCTCAGCTCCGAACGGCGCCAATGCACGTCCAAGCCTAGGCACCAGCCTCTTCTCCAAGGCTGGACCATCCAGAACCGCTCCGGCCGGGTGAGGAGATCTCACCCCCTCGGCCAGCTCAGCCCTCTTCACGGCAGACAAGTTATCTGCCCTTCCCTGAGTAACGGCCTTCTCCGCCTCTAGCCGCCTCTTCAAAAAACTATCGGCCCGTCTTACACCCTCCAGGAGGGCAGCGGGAAAACTGGTCGGCTTCCGCGGAAAGTGGAACTTCAGGCCAGGCAGGGGAAGATTGGTTGTCTGAGAAGACGGAGACCCCGGAAGGGTGGACCCCCTTTGGACTGGAGGAGGAGGCAGCCGGGATATTAAGGCCCCGGTCTGTTGCTTTTGCTGCTGCGGTAGCAGAAGTAATTGCCCTTGTTGCTGCTGCTGGTTTGGATGTTGCTGTTGCTGCTGCTGCGGCGTTGGTGATTGTCTCTCTTGTTCCTGTTGCTGCTGTTGTTGTAGTTGTGATTGCTGTCGTTGCTGTTGTTGTTGCCTTCGACCGGGAGAAGAGTGTCTAAGGCGTTTGTTCTTAGCACCCTCAGCATCTCCTCCGGGACGCTTGCTCACCCCAGTTGTCCTCACGGGGAACACAAGCCCTTCCCCGTCGCTACTGCTACTCGAGACCATCATAGTCTCGGAAGGCCCTTCAGCAGGGGACTTCTCTACCCTCGGGGACGCTTGCGCCTCGCCACTTGTCTTCTTGGGGGAGGCAGCCTTACCTCCCCTACCAGCCTTGGGCTTCCGTCCTTTCCCCGTGGGCGGGTCCTGGCTGGTGGCAGCCTTCTTAATAAGCAAAGTAACCCTCCCCAACATCTTGGCTTCGGGATACTCTGCAAGAAACGTACAAAGCAAGGTTAGCGAACCAACAAGAAATGAGAAAGAAGATAAGCGGAAGACAAGACAATCAGCAACACAAAAGTACAAGCAAGCCCGCCAGCAGGGAACAAGAAACAAGAAAAAGAAAAGTTTGAAAGGGACGACCATGCACGAGAAACGTGGATGGCCTTCCCCGAGCAAAACAAAACATCGTTTCCTGCTCCAGGAAGCTCCCGTACTCCTTGAAGTCCGGGAAGAACATGCTGAGAGAAGAAGGGTCAACCATGATGACACCTTCTGGCAGACTACCATCACTCAGACACCAGAGGAGCTCATCTACCCTATCACAGTACCTGTCGAAAGGTATCCTACGCGGATCTAGCCTAAGGAAACGAGGATCAAACCCCATCTGAGAGGTTTGGGAAACTTCAGACAGGCTGGGGGTGTGGATCAATCGAAAACTAGTCTTACCTCTCCCGGAGGAACTAGCCCCCGGAGCCCCTTCGTTAGGGTAAGCCGCGGCGTGGCGAGCCTCGATCTCCTCTCCCTCCGGCTGGGGGTCGGGGAACCTCTCCTCCCAACTAGGAGATAGAGTATTTTCGTCCCGAGCGGCTTGGGTGATCACCTTAGACAGCTCCAGGGCAATCTGCTCCCGGATGTCAGCCGACACCTGAGTCTGCCCCCTACCACTTACTGGCTCAATATTCTGGAAGGAGGCGAGTAACCCATACTCCCTCAACGATTCGGAGGTCACAAGTCCCTCCACTCTCAACTCTTCCTCGGAAAGCCCTTCGTAGAACTTGGACCTCCTTATCATCTCCGCGCAGCGAGGTGTCCGCGGAACGACTTCTGCAAAAATCAAATACAAGCGTTAGAGATCCTCCCAAAAGGCAAATCAAACACAAAGAAACAAAGTTGAAAAGGAAAAGAGGAAACACTTACCAGGGATTTTGAAATCCAAAGATAGAGCTGGCACCCTCTTCAGCGGGAAGCCAGTCGTCAGGAACCAGTATTCCCGGAGGTCTGGAACCCTCGCGGTATGACAAGTGGGGCACATCACATCCGGGTGCCTTTCTAGCCTATAAAACCCCACCTTGTCTGAATGACCCCTCATAGGCTGAGACTTCAACCCATAAAAGTACAGCACCTCCTCCGGGGTAGGAGCTTCCAGCCTCCGGGACTTGCAAAAGATGAACCACCCCGCTAAGAGCTTGTAACTGGGAGGAATTAACTGGAAGGGGGCAATCCCCGCCTTCACACAGAAATTGGCGAAGTAACTCCTTAGGGGCAAGTGCGCTCCGCACACTATGTGTGCCCAACTCCAGGCACCAAAGCCTTCGTGGCTCTGGCTAGCTGACTCGCCCAGCACCGACAGACGGTGCCACATCAGACCTGGGATGTTCTTCAGGCCTGCCTCAGAGGAATACAGCTCTAGCATGCCATAATTCCTGAAAAGGTTCGGTTTTTGGTCCATCTCCCAGATGGAACTATTGGAGGTTGGTGGGCTAGCCGCGACCGCTTTCGCTTTTCCTTTCCCCTTTCCACCCGCGACAGGAGAGCCTTTCTCTTGGGCAGAATCAGCCTCCCCCGCAGCAAGGAGTTGTTCCTTCGAGATGTTCGTCACTGGACAAAAGAAAAGAAAGAAGAAAACACTCTAAGCAGTCAGCACCCTTGTCATACCCTAGTGGTATCAAAGGCGTCGGGGAGACCCTCCTCGAAAACTGCTTGGAGAGGCTCCCACCGAGCTTACCGAGGGGTTGGCACCATGCCACCCGAAGGACAGCAAGGAACCAGACTCAGACCCCGAGCCTAAGCCCACCAAAAGAAGTGTTTTTCCAGAGAAAGACACCCTAAAGGCGTTCATGCTTATGCCCTAAAACAGCAAAACACGGGACGACTTTCCAAACGCAAATCGCCAAAACATGCAGAAAAGGCTACTTATCGACTCACAATCAATCACATGCCTACCAAAGCCCTATTCACAAATGCACATAAGCAATAATGGCAGAAACCTCTACTCTAACAACTACCAACAACCTAAGGTTTGGGAGGAAAGAGCAAAGTAGAAATACTTACTGATGTTCGGGTAGTTGGAGGTTGAGGGAGTAACTGGATCACTGCACAGCACGATCGCGAGAAGTAAAAGCTGCAAAGACGAACGGCGATTCAAACCAGGAACTTCGGAGTAAACCCACTGCCAAATCAAAAAGAAAAGTTTCCAGATACTTACCAAAAGAAATGGCAAGTTCGGGGGAACGTAAGCTGGGAAGCCTGAGAGTTCGAAGGTTTGGAAATCTGAAAATCCTAAAGATGGAGAATCTAAAAGCGTAAAGAGGAAGAAAGGTCCTTTCCCTCGTTTTTATAGCAGGGAAGAGGCCGTTTCGAATTCCTCAAGTGGACGGTCCCGATCTTCCCATTCCGTGTGCATCAGATCCAACGGCTGGAGAGGAAGCGACGATCCTATTTATGACTCCTCGGATGGGAATAAAGTATTTATTTCCCATCATTACACCACCTCGGGCCCGGAGTACCATTAAAAACCGTCAAATCATTAGTTAGATGACTGACGCACGCATACTCAACCAGTCGCCTCACGCACACGTCTTGGTCGCAGAACCATTCCCAGAATGACACGTGGTCCTTGCCGCACTTGAGTACTTGATCTCAAACAGAAGAAATTCTCTTTCTTTTCCATACTAACACTCAGGCGGGAAAAAGGAACCCTTCCGGGAACACAGAAGGTGCCCCCTCGCCTAATCTAAGAAACCGATTGTACAAGCTCCCGGATCCCTCAAAGCTCCGTGACCTTGGGGGGTAAATGTTATCCAGATTTCCGGATAGCGTTTAGATTGATGGCCTCGGGGAAACAGAATTATCGATGTCCTTCACGATAGGTGACCAGAGCTCGCGGATATACAGAAAGGCTTCACCTCTCCCGCTTGGTGTCCGGATTACTCTTCCAAGCAAACACCATGCGGAAACTCGTCAACTCTCCCGAAGGAGTATCCATCGGGGAAGCTCCTTCCAGGAGAAGCTCTTCGAGTGGTCTCCGCGGAAGCAGTTCCGTGCCTCGCACGGAACAAAGCCAAACGGTCGAGTCCTGGAGGAGGCATATTTGGAATGATATCCGCCTGACACAGGATCCCGCCTGACACGCCCGTCAGGTCAAAGCCGCACACATCCCAGCACGCCTAAGGGTACCTTTTCGCCTACTGTTCCGCTGACAACTTGGAAAAGACGGCTGACTTTGTGTGTTCCCCATACTTTCACGTAAATATACCCACATAGAGTCTTGTAGCCATGCTACTATAGTAATTGTATCCCTATTTATGGCTGGTGTAATTAAAACTCATGTACGTAGAGAAAAACCCTAATCCAAAACCCTAGCTATAAAGACCCCTTCATTTTACAAGAGGAGGGACGAACAAATGATATAGCAAAAAACTCTACTAAGATCTCTCTAGCTTCATCTTCTCCAAGAGAACCCGAGAGAAACATTGTGAGCGTGTGAAGTTCTTATGCACCAGCCATCTTACTGTAATCTTTTCCAAGTATAATAACATCGACTCGTGGACTAGGGCTTGTTAACGCCTGAACCACGTAAAAACACTGTTTGTTTAGTTACATTTCAATATTTCTACAGTTCTTATCTTTTTATTATTCTGTTAGTTATTCGTTTCCGAAAAACTCGGTAAACAACAACCATTCCATAATTCTATGGGTGTCTATCGGATAGACTTAGGTGGAACATCATTCAATGTGTATAGAACACATTGAATCGTATAGCCCATGAATGACAGTGGTAATGATGAGAAACTCATCATTCATCTAACCATATCTAATAACGTTCTATTCTGACTATCTAAAACATCACTTTATTGTGTTGTTTCAGGTGTAGTGAGTTGGAATTGAATGCCATGCTAACGTTGATGGTTCTTGAATTCACAGTCCAAGTACTCTCTTCCTCAATCAGATCGAAGTGCTTTTTAGTGATTTACCTAATTGCTTTTTAACCTTTGCTTGAAATTCTTTGGACTTTCCAAAAGTCTCAGATTTTCTTTGCATAAGTATAGGTAACCATATCTCGAATAATCGTCAATGAAAGTGACGAAATATTCACAACCTCCTCTTGCTTATACATTAAGTGGATTGTAAAATCCATATGTATTAGCTGAAGTGGTCCTGTGGCTCTTAAACCTTTAGCAGAGAAAGGTCTCTTGGTCATTTTGTTTTCTAGACAGGATTTATAAACAGGGAGAGATCCAATAAATGGTTCTCTTAAAGGACTATCCTTTACAAGCCTATTTATTCTGTCTAGACCAATATGGTCCAATCTCAAGTGTCACAGATATGTTTCACTATCGGAATCAGTTTAATAGATCTAAGATTAGTTGTTTTTAAATAATTCAAAAATTATAAAAATTTGTCATTCAATATAAGTATGTAAACTTTGTTTATCCCAATGCATTTGCATAACAAATAAATAGATAATATTCTTAAATAATAACTACTTTATTAATAAAAGAAATAAATGTTATGCAAAAATAGAAATAAGTTTCCAAACATTAATAATCAAAATTATTAACAATAAACTAAATTTCTAGACTGTAGTTTTCTTTGTTTAAAGAAATCTAAAATTTCTAAAACAAAATAAAGAAATTTAAATTGTTCAACTAACAATAAAATTACTAAATAAAAACTACTGCTCTTCAACTTCTCCAGCTCCTTACTTGCTACCAAAATCCTCATCAGTCTCTTCCTCCTTTTCAGGGTTCTGATTCTGCAAAAGGAAAGACAAAAGAAAAATAGATTAGTGGCATATATTTTGAATCTACTATTCAAAAAATTTGAATCTGATATTCATAATCTTTGAATCAATTATTCAAAGTTGAAAAATATATGTAAATCTTATTTACCTTTTTCGTTTGATATAAACGATGACACTCAGCATAGACTTCCTCTGTCATTGCTCGCCACATCTCATGGGCTGAGTCATAGTGTATATATTTTCCCTTTATTTCGTCAGGCATGGTGGAAAGCATGCAATAACGTGCCATACGATCGGATTTCATCCAATCTGCATATTTTTCTTCTGCTTCATAGCTAGTAGCCAGAGGTGGTTCTGTTGGAGGTTTTTCACAGACAGTTGACATCATCTTCTTATAAGAAAAAATAGTCAACATGCCTCGAAACCAGTGTTGTATATTTCCAGGTTCAAAAACCAAGGATTTGAGAAAGGCATCGGTGTGTAATTCACCAATAGACATTTTTCTGGTAATAAATAAGTACAAATAAATATTATTATTATATTTAGAAAAATAAATATCAAAGTTTCAGAAATTAAACATGATGCATGAGCACAATTAAAACACATAAAATAAAGAATAATTTCCACGATAAAATTTTCTAACAATTAAAGTGCCGCCTTATGATCAGTCAAATTAATTTTAGAGAATTTATAAGACACTCTTATCTTTATTGTTTAATACTTAAAATAACTCTTTATTTTCTCGTTTAAACATTAAAGTACCGCTTAGTTTGGTCAAGTTATGATTATCCACTGCACGAGCTTAATCATAACTTTGTGAGTGTAACCCATTATTTCGGAGTTCATGACTTAACTTAGGACATGCCGCCTTAGGGTCGGTCAAGCCTAAAATACATCATTAGTTCCTATCTATGTAAGAAATATAACCTTGCTATTGATATGTCCAGACACCTTCCTTAGGGGGACGAAAACAAAGCCGTCGCGAGGCGCTATTCATATCTCACGGTGTTATATTAATAATGGAGACCATAGGTTATGTTTGAGATATCAACCCTCTCCCACTCACTATTTTGAAATAAGTGTTTTTAACCTAATTAATTCCAAATTAATTACAGTTTCTTTAAACTTTATGAACATAATTAAAATTGGAAAGAAAGCGAGTTTCTAGGTCCATATCCAATTTTAAATTACCAATCATGTTCATCTAAACCTTACGAAAAAAAACACTTTTAAAATAAAGTTGGTTTAAAGAAATTAAGTCATAAAGACTTAAAATTTGGTGTGATATTTTACCAAGTTTTCAAAATAAAACTAAGTAATTTACATGCAACTGATTTCTCAAAAAAATTCATATAAACATATAGGACAATCCTAATAATCATGTTTCTACTAATGAGATGCATGATTATGACTGTGTGGGTTTTCAAGTATGGCATACAATGCATGAACATGTTATCAATCACATTAATCACATGAAAATAATTATTTAAATAAATAAACAATAAACAATAAATGTTGAACCGGGTGCTTTTGGGTATTTCTAATTTTACAACCACTTTATAAAATTAAAATAAATAAAATAAAACTGCCTTGATCTCCATCGGGTTTCTTTACTTTACTGTCGGTAGGATATGTGGCATTGTTGGTCCAGAATAATAATAAGAAAACAATTTTCTAATTATTTTTTATTAATTAAAAAAACTTTTAAATAATCATTATTTTTATTTTTCTTTTTAAATAAAACAACTTTTAATTAAAACTGAAATGAATTTAAATTAAAATCTGTTATTTTGAAAAAATAAATTTTAAATAAGATATTAAAAAAAAGTTTGTTAAAAAGTTTGTAATTTTTTGTTTAAAAATTCAGAGTAAAAAGTTTGTTGTGACCCAAGCCCGAGCCCCGAGCCCAGTCACGCACCTGCTATTGCCGCATCGCCACCGCACCCCTTCTGCCCAGCCAGCGTGCGCCCCAGTCCTTGTCGCGCCCCTGCCGCACACCCCAGCGCACTTGCGCGCCCAACACCGCGCACCTGCGCGCCCAGCCACCGCACCCCAACCACGCCATGCCCCACGCCCAGCTGAGCCCCTCGCCAGACCACCCTCTGCTGCCGCACCATGGTACACACCTAGGTTTTGTTTTTACAAAGCTTAGTGTGTTGTTACCATAATTATTTTTTAATTATTCATTTAATTATAAAAATCAGAAATTGAATTAAAGTGGTTTTAATTTGGAAATTTCTGTAATTGAAATAATGTTGATTATTTTCCCTAATTAAAAATGTTTTAATTGTTATCTTCTATAATTAAAATGTCCAAAATTAAAATTATCTTGAATTTTAATTTATTAAAATTAAATTGTTTAATTTTTTTTAATTAAATTACCCAAATTCAAATTGAGCCTTAGAAACTTTTGAGTGTTAAAACCAAAAGTTTAATTATTTTAAAAGTTGTTTAAAATAATTAAAAAGCTGTATAATTCAAAATAGATATGGTAAAAGGGTGGCATTGGCTCAACAAGACTACATTCCAAGGTTCAAGATCAAAGTGTTCTTAATCAAGCCTTAGTTAGTCTAGGTTACATTTTCATGTATTTTTGCAAGTGTTGTAATTTTTTTATAGAAATACCCAAAAGTTACCATACCTATTTTTATTTACTTATTATAAATGTTTGAATGTGATTAAAATTAAATTGTTTAATTTTTTTTTTTTTTTGAATTAAATTACCCAAATTCAAATTGAGCCTTAGAAACTTTTGGGTGTTAAAACCCAAAGTTTAATTATTTTAAAAGTTTGTTTAAAATAATTAAAAAGTTGTATATTTCAAAATGGATATGGTAAAATGGTGGCATTGGCTCAACAGACTAAATTTCAAGGTTCAAGATCAAAGTGTTCTTAATCAAGCATTAGTTAGTCTAGGTTACATTTTCATGTATTTTTGCAAGTGTTGTAATTTTTTTATAGAAATACCAAAAAGTTACCATACCCACTTTTATTTACTTATTATAAATGTTTGAATGTGATTAAAATGTTTAATATTTTGTTATGCATTATAATATGCCATTCATATACCCACACAGTATGCAATTAGCATGCATTACATTCGTGTAGATACATGCTATTAAGAACATGCTATATTTTTTTGTTATATGTCTATATTTGATAATTCATATAATAATAAATTTAGTGTTAATTAGTTAAGATGGTAAATCAGAAATTAAATTTGTTTAATTTGTTGTTTTAATGAAAAATATTTTATTAAAATAAAAATGATATTCTCTTAATTAAAGCAAAATTAGAATTAGGATTAAAGGGCACAATTTTGTTTTGTTTTGCTTAATTGGATTAGTAATTATTAGAATATCATTTGGTAAAAATAATTAAATTTATTTTTACAACTAAATTAAAAAATATTGATTTTGTGAAAAACACTTTTTTTTTCAAAATATTGAGTGAGAGAGGGAATTATGACAATAAATCTCATGGTCTCCATTATTGGTTGAACACCGAGAGGCATAGAAATGACCTCATATCGCCTCCGTTTGCGGCCTCCCTAAGGAAAGGCTTCCGAATATGTTTATTTTATCTCAAAGTTGACCACTCTCATGAAAATATAATTAGTGATGTATTTCAAGTTTGACTGGCCCTAAGGCACACTCTTGAGTTAAGTTATTGATTGAAAATAATGGGTTACACTCCAAAGATGTATCTAGGCTTTTGAGCACGAATAGTGCACCTCGACCAAACTAGCGGTAGTTCATAAGTCAAAAGAGAAAATGTGTTTTTAAGTTTTCACTTATGAAATTGATATTTGTGTCAAAATTAATTTGGAGTTAATCTAACCTACCTCAAGGCTGTCCATTAATTTTCAAATTAATTTATCGTGGATTAGTATATTTTTTTTTATGTGTTTTTATATGTTGCATTCATGCATCATATTTACTTTTCCAAATAAAATCTTATATTTATTATATGTTTTAATTCATTATATTTTATTTATTTGTTACCAGCAACAATAGTTAATTCTCTTAATCCTGATCATGTACTTGAAAACTTGAGAAATCAAACATACCTCGTTGAAAAACTCTTGGAAAGAATTCAATTTAATCCAAACCACATGAGAATATGGTATGATGGGATTCACATTGTCTTCGGAACACAAAACTTGTGTGGAGCGATCTATGATCTACCACTAGAGGAACCAAGTTTTTTATCTAGCTTTGATGAACATGAAAAATATGGTGAATGGATGAAATCGAATGACATGGCACGTCAATGCATGTTATCGACCATGCATGGCGACATTAAAGAAAGATATATGGTTATTGAAATTGCATACGAGATGTAGGCCATGATAAATGATGATACTATAGCACATGCTCAATTTTTGAAATACGGGGTAAATTTGATTTACTCAAAAACTCTTCTTTAATATTTTTGAATGATTGATTCAAAATTATGTCACTAATAATATTTTTTCATATGTTCTTGTTTTTAGGGATGTATAAATCTTTTGAGGAAAAGAGTAGTTACATTGAGACCAAAGTGAAGAAGACAATTGAATAAAGAAAAGACTAGTTTAGAAAATTATTTTGTTTAGTTTAAAACAATTTAATTTTTTATCATTTTGAAATAATTGATTTTCATTATGAAAGAAATTAATTAGTTCTTTTTCTTTAAAGTAGTTTTAGAATTCTTTCTAGAAAGATTTCTTTATTTGATTAATGAACAAGTTTAATATTTTTTTAATAATAAATTCAGTTGTTATTTTTGAAATATACTTGTTCCACCTATTTCATCAATGAATATAAATGATAATTATGAATTATTTATTATTGTGCAAATCATAGATTTAATAAGACATCTTATTCCAACCACAATTAAGTGAAACATATATGTGAATTATTTTTTAGATTGGCTTATAATTAATAAGACACATAAAACAAATAAAAGATAGTCTTTTATTGCAACCACTCAATGGTTCTCTCCCTGTTTATATAGTCTGTTAATTAAAGTTAACCAAAAGACCTTTCTCTTATAAAGGCTCAAAAATCACATAATTGTTTTGCTAATACATAGAGATGTATGTTGAACCTTTTAATTTTCAAAGCTAAAAAAAATAATAAATAGTAAGTCAATATTGATTGACATTTATTTTAGATATGTTTAACTTTGATTAAATGCAAAGAAACTTTCTAGAAATTTCCATGTATCATTCAAAGTAAAAGAGACTTGTTTGATCTAATCAAAAGGAAGACTAAACTCGAATTTGGAATTCAAGTCATTTGCATGTGAACTTGGAATTCAAACCCAACTCATATACAACTAGAATGCTAAGCAAAATTAGTATTTTGGAAATGGAATTTAATCATATTAGATAAAATTAGATAAATAATAAGTAATCATTATCGTCTTTGTAATTTCTATAATTTTAACACTTGTTATACTTTGTACATGTTTGATTGTACAACATCAAAGACTTAAAAGTTGGGATTCACAAGAGGTTATGTGAATAAATTGAAAATTTTCCATAGGAGTCATTTAGTGAAACAGTTTAATAATCATAAAATATTATAAAAGAGTTTGTATCTCTTTAAATGCTACTTTAGTGAAGCATGATTATTATAATCACTATATTTTCTAGTTAAGTTGTACTATAAATTATGACTGCAAGTCAAGTAAGCAAGTTACTGATAATTAACAATGATAAAATCAAATAATATCCCAAATTTTGTAAAGCATTATTGTAGTGGGAGTGTTAGTTAGTAACTACTCCATTACAAATGTAAAGATAGTTACATTGTGTGTAACACAATCTAACTATACTTCAGTCACATACTATGTAGAGTCCCAAAATGTTTACTTAGCCTAGCTAGATAGTAGTAGTAGTAGTTAGTATTAGTTAATAGTATGTTAGTTACCATGGATTTTGTTTCAAGTCGGGACTTAGTTGAAAACTCATAACAACAATTATGGATTTTATAAGTTTAACCTATAGTTTAAGAATATTAATTATAACATAAGATTTGATTAATATTTCTGGCCATAGATATATATATTTATTATAACCTATGGTTTAGATAGAGATAATAAGAGTGTGACACTTGTCATAATTATGAGTATTAAGGAATTAAGTATTTTTTTATGGATAATTTTAATAAAAGAAAGATCTAGAAGCTCTAGAACCTTCCAGCAGTTGTTAGGATCATATTATGACGCAGTCAAAGCTGTTTATCCAATTCAAACTATGCTAAAAAAGTGCAAATATGTGTTTAATATTTCAATGTATATCGATATATCGCAGCATAGGGGCCGATATATCGCCTACGAAAGATACAGAAAACACGTCAACTTTGCACGAACGATCGAACAAACCTCGGGAATACAAGGGGAGGTGATACATTGCCTATGGGGGGGTGATATATCGGCTCCATGTATGTATTTTTTAAAGTTTAATTTTTTAATTTTAAAAATAGCCTTAACCACCTAGACCTGCCTTTGAACGATTTTGACTGAGTTTTGGGCGTCAGTTGATCAAAAATTCAAATATTTTTCATTTTATAATAATTTATTTATTCAAATTAAAAGGGGTTAGTTTCACTCCTTGAACTCTATAAATATGACCTAGTGCTAAGCCATTTTCTTCATCAGAGCCTCCAAGGTGCTAGTGTTACTATAGAGAGATACACTTTGGTTTTGGGTTAAAACTTTATCATTCTAAGCTTTTATAAACACTTGGGAAGTGAGAAATAGTGTGATTTCAGTATTGAGGTTTAGACCAATCCATAAGGCCATTCAAGGTATTCCTATTCCTTAAGTCCAGTTCTTTATGATTCTATAGTTTTCTTTAGTTTCTTTTATTTAGATCCTAACTCTTGTTATTGATTCTTGATTAGGTATTTAAGTTCTTGAAACTTAAGGTCCTTCTTGGTAAGTTTCTTCTTGATGGTTTAGTTCTCATATTCATCTTTATTCTTTAGAGATTCTCAGCATTTTACTGTTGGTTTATAGGAGTTTCTAATCCTGTTCTTGTTCCCAAATATCTCGACTTTTGGTAAGGAAAATAGGATAGATTTTATGTGCTTAAATGTTATGATATGTATATGTATGATATATTTTTAGTCGCTTGGGCATATGACTTGCTTAGATAGCAAGCCCCAAGATTTTTTTTATCATTTCATGGGTTAAAGTTATGATTTACCCTACCTCGACTAGTAGAGGACTTAGATGGGTTATCATATACTACCATGTGATCTACCTACCTCGATTAGTAGACAGAGGACCTAGATGGTTTATCACATGCCATGTTAATGAGTTAATGGCCATTAATATTTTAGTCCTATATGATATATGTTTTTATAGCCATATGTTTTCTAGTATATGTTTATG
Organism: Humulus lupulus; assembly: GCF_963169125.1. Taxonomy (NCBI): domain Eukaryota; kingdom Viridiplantae; phylum Streptophyta; class Magnoliopsida; order Rosales; family Cannabaceae; genus Humulus; species Humulus lupulus. The sequence goes on from NC_084793.1 coordinate 137,282,189, forward strand.
ATATAGTTTTATGTTTATACGTGTTAGTAGATTTTCCTTGCTGGGCATTAGGCTCACTCCTTTATTTTTAGTGTGATGCAGGAAAATGATTATGGAGGCGGAAGGATTCTTGGTAGGTTGGCTTGTGTAATGACCCACTAATCTAGACTATTTGGACCATTAACGAAACTATACATAAAACTTACAATTTTGCGGAAATACCATAATTTTATTGAGTAACTTGTGAAAAATAAGAGTTACTTACAAAATAGAATACTAAGAAGGATATGGGATCCCATTGTCTTTAAAAACAAAAACATGATTTAAATGAAAAGAATTACATAAGAAATGCGGAAAATACATATAAAACCATAAAGAGGTAAAATGAGACTACATCCTCGAATCGAATAACGCTCGGCCCCTTGACTCCATTCACCATCGATACACATCCTCTAAGCGTCACGAATCTTACCGCCTCTAAAGCTATTTTCCTGCACATAAAACAAAAAGGAATGAGCCTAATGCCCAGCAAGGAAAATCTAACACATAGTCATAAACATAAATTTCATAATAACCGTAAAGACATATCATAACACTTAATACATACACTTATTATAATGGCCATTATTACTTGGGGTCCCATAGACTAAACAAGCTTATGCCCATGATATTAGTGGGGTCCTACTAGCTAAGTAGGCATATGCCCATAATCTTTTTGGGGTCTTGTTAGTCAAATAGGGCATAAGCCCAAGCCTACAAACATACACATTCATAACATATCATATTTCATAACATAACACATAAGATAACATAAGCAATACACATATAGATTCTATCCTATTTTCCTTACCAAAGTTACCGGGATATGATGGACTGAGTTGGGACTTTTGGAACACTCCTAAACCATATGAGAAAGAGTGAGTCTTAAGAAGAAGAAATGAAAATGAATAGGAAGACTAAACCATTGAGAAATATGCTTACCACAACTTATGTGCTTAAGAACTTGGATTCCCTAACCAAAATAAGAATGAGGTTAGGGGACTGAGTAGAAGGCTTTGAGAAAGAAAATAACATGAAACAAATGAAATAGAGTTTCGGGTTTACCTCAAAGACTTGTAAGACCAATCTACACCTCAAACCGAAATACCATAAAACCTTACTTCCCAAAGTGTTTGATAAGCTTATGATGATCAAGCTTATGATTCCCCAACCCAGGTGTTTAACTCTCACACTCTCCTAGCAATCTTGCAGCCTCTGAACTTAGAGTAAAAGGTGAATAATGGCTGGGTACTAGGTCTTATTTATAGAGTTCTAGGAATAAAAATCTTCTTTTTGGCTTTGAATAAAAAAAATAAATTTAATTGAAAATATTTTAATATCCTTCAGCTAAAGGCTTAGGAATTGTTCAAATTTTTCAGAGAGATTTAAGGATTCAAAGCTTGATTTTTAAAATAATAAAAACAAATAGAATCCTAACTTCTAACTCCCTAAATCTCGTAACTCTAAACTCCCCTTCAGTAAAATCAACATATCTGGAGTTGTAGAACTCCGATTTGGACTCTCTTTATACCGTTAGAAAGCTCATTAAATTATCTACAACTTTTAAGAAATACTAGTTTTCGAAATTCCTAATATAACTGGGTCAAAAACAGGTCGGAAGTTACAGTACCTTAAAGTTACAGAAAATCTATTTACAACCTAATTCACAAATAAATAAAATTGTGACAATTATCATGCTCCTATCAGATTTTGGTGAATACTAAGTCTTATATTTCTCTTATTTTATCATTAAAATAATAATTCCTTAATAATCATACATAAGACAAGTGTTACTATCTTATTGGGTTTATCTAAACCTTATAATATAATAAATATCATCATCAATATCAGTCATATTAATCAAACCTTAGGTTAAAATTAATATTCTTAAACTATAGGTTAAACTTAGAAAATCTACAAGTACTACTATGAGTGTCCAAATAATTCCCGGTCTGAACCAAAAATCCACAGTAACAAAGATAATACTATACATACTATAATACTACTAAATAATTAGCTAAGTAAAGTTCTTGGACTCTACAGCTTGTATGTTAAGGATGAATGGATTCAATGGACTGTGTGTTGATCGAGGATGACGTTTATTTTAGTCTTTTGAATTATGTTTCTTTTGTAATTCCGCATTTAGTTTTTGAGCAATTGATTTAAAGTTATGTTTTATATTTTATTAAACAATGAGTACCCATACCATATTTTACATCTTATTTTGTAATTTGCACAATATTTATTTTGGGGTTTTAATAAAGTTATGATTATTTTCTTATTTATGTTTTCTCAAAAATAGTAGCTATGTCTAGTAGTTTTAATGGTTCAAAGTCTTAGAAATAGTTGGGTCATTACATACTAGCATATGAAATGAAAACGTTTTTACGAAAAACAATGGTTGAAACACCATGAATCTAGAAATGGAATTTGGAATTCTATGGACACTTTATTCTTTAATAAAGTACTCAATAAATTCTTTAATTTGAACCATTAATAAATGATTAACGTTGTATGTAATGATTATATCAATGAACACTTTATTATTTAATAAAGTACTTAGTAAATATATGTCTGTAATTATCAAGAGTTCAATCTCATATTTATAGTGGAGTAATCATGAGATTAATAAATATGATTATTTAATCAAAGAGTTTTGATTAATAATGTAATATTTATTTGAGCTTGATATTATAGGTTCATAGGTCCCCAGGGTGACTCTATCAACACCATATCAAGGTAAGGGTTGATACGATGGTAAAACTATAATTTGGGAATGTAAGAAGAATTTTATTCTTTGGGTCAAGTATGCAATTATATGATAATTGAGGTTGAATAATTAATTTAGAATTAATTATTAATTTTTTGAAAATATATTTATTAATTTAAATATATAATTTTTTTAAATTCATATATATATAAATAAATAAATTATTTATTTTATTTGGGTGGGAGAAAATAAAATTGGTAAGTCAAAAAAATGGTTTTTTTTATTTATTTAATTTTAAAAGATGATGATCATCAATTTAAATTTTGAATTTTGAATATAAGATTTAAATTTTGAAATATGGTTGTCATCTTTTCCTTAAAAAGATAAATACATTATTTTGTGGAAGATTGATTTTAATTAAATAATTAAATAAAAGAAAATTGCAATATTCTTGAAAAGGATATTGCAGTCCACACATGTATCAGTGTGTATGACTACACACTGACTACACTGATATTGTATCAGTATTGTTTTTATTTTATTTATTTAATTATTTAATAATTTGAAAATAGTTATTTCAAATTTGGTAAGTTAGATATTTACCCAAATCAAATTCTATTATCATTGTGATATTATTATATTACTATTATTATTAGGAATTATAAGGTAATATAAATCTCTACATATATGATATAGAAGAAGAAGAAGAAAATAACACACATATCAGATACAATTCATAAAAGTTCTCAGAATTTTTGTCAGACAAAAACTATTTCTTTCTTCTTCTTTATTCTAGTCATTCTCAGACCATAATCCAAGTTCTCTTGTGTTGAGAAATACTTGTGATTCCTAAAATTGTCAACTCATGTTCTCTATGTGCCCACACACATCTTGAGATGTAGAGAACATTCCGGAAGATCGTGGTTTAAGTGCTCAAAGCTTTGGATAAGAAAATCGAAAAATATATAAAAATACTCAAGGACACTTGATAGATTTTAAGAGGTAATTGTTTATGTTCTTGAATTTTTGTGTTTATATGTTATATATAAATATAGTATATATGTTGCATGATTAATAATATTGTATGTTAATATTTTTAGATGTGTCATTGTTCATATAAATTGTTTATATGAGTGATGAACAAAATTTAGATTGTTTTTGTTCCTAACACAATGGGCCCACCACACTCGTTTTCGCTGTGTGCTCTGAATGCTTTTCCAACAGGAAGCCTTGTAGTCGAGGGATGAGGCGACGTACTTTATCAAGGCGTAGTATCCATCCCGGTTGGTCTTCTTCCTTGAGGTGGTACAGAAGTTGTAGAAGTATAGGATCTCCACCGAGGAAGTGTAACGCCCTGCGTTTTGGGTACCTTTAAACAACTCGAGTCGGGATTGTTTTCCCCGGGTTAAGAATATTATTTTAAATAATATTATATTTTAAATAATATTATATTTTATTTGGAATTTATTTTCATGAGTTATTGCTAGCCAAATTATGAAGTTTGTGATTAAAAGTCAAGATAAGACTTTCGGTCTTGGACCGACACAAAAAACCTAATCGGGTAAAAATCTCATAAAATAAAATGAAAAACTCTGGAAAATATATTTTGTTCATAAAATACATTCATAAAAATTAAAGTTTGGTAAAAAATAATAAACCTAAGAGGAAATGAAAATCTTATGGCATTTTGTGTTAAATGCTTAATTTGGGGAATTTTATTCCATAAATAGATCTTAGTTTAAATTGTATTGTGTGATTTATTAAATTAAACGTGAGAGACCTTTAATTTAATTATTATGTGTTAAGTTTTATTTTTTAAAAAAACTTTATAAGAGTTAAAAAGGTTATAGAATGTCATTTTTGGATTTTTAGAAAAAAAGACAAATTCTTAGGAAATGTTTATTAACATTTATATAAAAATATATATATATATATGCATATATAGAAAGAGGTGGCCGGTCATGTGAAGATATAAATTGCGTGGACCAAATTAATTAAGTTTTAAATCACATTTAAATTAGGTTTAATGACACAAAGTGATAAAGGTAAAAATACTTAAGTGTTTTAGATATTTTAGAGTTGTCAATGTTCTTCCAACCACCCCAAAACCGATCCCCCTTCTCTCATATCACTCTCATCTTGTTAAAACATTCTCTCTCAAGTTTTCTCATCATTTTCAACTACCAAGAACACTAAGAAAGCTTGGAAGCTAAAGCTTTGGTCTTGGAAGAGTTTTACCCTAAGGTAAAAGTTTCAAAGACTTGACTTTTATAGAGTTTTTAATAATAGATCCTTCAATAACTAACTATATATGTTGTTGGGGAGTTGGTTTAAGGTTCTGAAAGTGTCTTGAAGGATCTAAAGCTAGTAGAAACATCAAAACCTAAAGCAAGAACAACAAGAGGTAAAAAGCTTACTTTTTATGGTTGTTTTTGTATGGTTTTTATTTTAAGTATTATTTTGTGTATTTAATGCTTAAAGTTTCTTATTGATGGTGTAATAAGCCTATAGTAGTTGCTTGAAAATTTGTATGATGCTTGTATGTTGATTTTTGAAAATAGGGACCCAAAATCCCCAAGGGTTTTGTTGGAAACCTAAAACAAAAATACAAGTTTTGGGCCGTGACTTCCAAGAGGTCAAGAATCTACTGTATACTGATTTTGTAAAAATAAATTATACTGTGATATTTTTTAGATGGAGTACATGAATTTGAGCTTTTGAAACACTAAAAAACGTTTAGAAATGAGTGAGATATGCTATTTCAAGTTTAGGTAAAAAAAAAAAATTATTTTCGTATTCTTAAATTCGGGACCAAGTTTGGACAGCCACTGTATAAGGAAAATGACCTCTGTTTTTGCTAAAATTTGGTAGACACATTCTTGACATAACCTAGTATTCCACTGTAAAATTTAGTAACAAAATACTGAACTATTTGAGAGTTATTAAGTGTCAAAGTTTGGAAAAAATAAGGACTTGAAAATAAGGTCATTTTTACCTCAATGTTTGGAAAATATTTTCACTAATAAAAAATGCTCCTTTTGACCTGAGATTTTACAAAAACCTAAATGGCATACCAAAGATTGAATTGGGAAATTTTGGTAACAATTGAGTAAGTAAATTTCAAGTTATAACCTAACAAAATATGTAGTTAAAAATGAGGTTTTCACACTTAGTGCAAAAATGAAATTTTGGAACTTAAGAAAAAAATACATTTTTGTGCATATTACAAGATAAAAACTTGGTAAGTCTTAAAAGCAATTATTAACGGTTTTTCCTAATTAAGTTAGAATTAGGCTATTTTCTTAAAACAATTTTTAGAGATAAAACCTTAAGAAAAATAAAAGGAAAATTAAGAGATTATTTTCTTGAAAAATAATTGAGGAATTTAATTAGTATTTTCTGGATATAATACCGGCTAAAATCTTTTATATATTTAATCGACTTGTTGAAAGTACGGGTTAATAACAGAACTTTTAAAGAATAAGATTTTTAGCGGATTATGGGAAAATACTATTGCGATACCCGAGCCTAGGTATCAAGACCATAGGATAGGTCTCCCCGAGACTTAGGGTTTAGTCTAAAAAAAATTTGAGTATGCATTTCTTGAATGGGTTTAAAACCAAATAAGGATCTTTAATCCTTACAAATGATTTTGAAAATGACCAAACTGCCCAAAATAATATTAATGAATTATGATTTCCATAATTAATCTGAGTATACTGTATGGATAATTACAATATTGGCTAAGCGTAAATGGACTGGACATTGGAGGGTGAAATCCTACTGAGAGCTAAGGACTCCAAGTAAGTCAACTTCTATTGTGTGGCTACAACATGAAATGACTAGTGTATTGTATGTTAGTATAGAGACACATGCACATATATACACTGTCGTAGAAAGTTTGCATAGAGACGTTAGTCTAGTAGGTACTAATTTAGAAAATATGAACCATAGATATCCGTCATATCCGAGACGGCTGATCCCCGTCACACTGCTTGTTTGTTTTATTATGTCTGGTTCACTACTGCGACGAGTGGCCAAAAGGTGAGGATTGCTGGTTTAAACCTAGGGGCACCAAAATGAATGGGACCTAGGGGCCCTCATGCTTACTTAATCATTGAACAGTTAGAACCCGAGCAAGTGCTCTGATAAGTTATTCACAGATAGTAGCCGTGAATATTGGCCATTCAATGAGAGTGCCTAAAGATACTAGGGGTTGCCAAGTTTGAGTGAGGCTGAACACCCTAGAGGCAACTGCTCACCAACACCACTGATTAACATAGAAGTCTCTGTAAACTTGTGTGACTTCGATTACACTCTTGAATAGTAGCAATGCCCTAGGTAACTTGATGGTTACCCTTGTGATGGATTTACTCTTGGATAAGTAGTGATGCCCTAGGTAACTTGATGGTTACCCTTGTGAGGGATTTACTCTTTGATAAGTAGCGATGCCCTGGGTAACTCGATAGTTACCCTTGATGGGGATATTTATTGGCTAGATCTTAGTGTTGAGACTCGGTTCTCCCCTACTGTTTAGCAAAATTGTTGGAGGGCGTGATACGCCTGAATTGTTGGAAATTTTCGAGCGTTGGTCTCGAATTATATTGTGATATATTATATATGCTTGCTCTGGGATTTTCTGAGTGCAGGGATTTATCTGTTTATATGAAATAGTTTGTCATTGGTTATAAGCATAACCATAAGTTTGCCATGACGCTTTTGCATTCTTGAAATTGATTGCGTAGGGTCCGGATGGATTTGGAACCCTAATTTTGTGAGCTATTGTTATCAGTGGGCAGTAACTTGGTCAGTGACCTTCTGTCTTCTCTGCATGCTTTTGTTTTAAAGTTGAACTTACTAAGCGTTTTCGCTTACCTAGTTGTTTCCTGTTGTATGTAAGAACAAGGGAAAAGCAGAGCAATGATTGCTGGAGTCTACTTTGTGGATGTACATGTGGACCGACCTTTTGGGAAGTTGTTTTGTTTTTGGAAATGTTGTTTTATTTTCATAAACTAGGCCCAGGTTACTCTTCATAAACTATGTTTGTATTAAATATTAAGTTTGGCCGTACGACTTTTAAAAAGTTTTTTTTACACGGGTTTTTGAGACATTTTGTTACATGAAAATGTTTATATTTCCGCATTATCGAGTCTTAAAAATCGAGGATGTTATAGAAAGGTGCAGGCCAGTTCCTCTTCCAATACAAAATGTACATCCCCGCGAGCACCCGATAGGCGTTGGGGGAGAGTTGAAAGGGAGCTATCCCTACAAACTTCAGGAAGTCCACAAAATATTGATGTAGGGGCAGGGTGGCCTCAACCATCAGGTGAGCTTGCCTCCAGGCGCCAAGACCATTCACACTACGGTGCGGCCTCTTGGATTCCCAACAAAGGCGTACTAGCATCTTTCCCCCGATCGCGTAATGCCTCATGATGGCCTCCAAGGCCTAGGGGTGTCAGAGCAAGGTGTGGTACTCCTCCACTTCAAACCAATCAACCTCATACATTTGATTGGGGTATGGAACAGGAGCTCTGTTGACTTCTTCCACAGTCAACCACCTTTGGACTGGTAGCACTGGCCTCCTCGCTGCCGGGCCATCAGCACGAACAGCCAGTTCCCTAACTGGTTCTCGAGATGTGGCCATTGTGTCGTCTTGTTGTACGCAGTGTTCTTGGTCCATGTTGAGGATCTCTTGATCAAAGTAGTAAAAACCTTGTTCGTGTAGCAGTCGTAGCTCCTCGGACATATGAGAGGAAAACCAAGCAGTTAGTATTTTCGCCAAATAAAAGAGGGCCAAAATACGAGAAACCCTAAGACTACTGCTTGTGGAGAAGATAAGAGAATTTCTAATAACTTAGGGTGTCCTCGGGGCAAAAGAGTCGGCACCGGAGAACACCACCGGAAATTATGAACACTGTCAGAATCTGGGAATTTTCCAAATTCTGGTCGGATGCCCATAAAGGCAAAAGTTGCCAAGGGTGTGCAGTAAGCCATTTTGACCACTTCTAACATCAAAATGTGTCTAAAAAGACCTATAAGAGGTCAAAATTTCCCCTTAAGTGCCACAAAAAGCTCGCTCCTAATCATGCACCTAAACTCTCAAATGAAACTCAATGCAAACGCAGAACCAGTAAATACTTACTCAAAATAAAGTGTCAGTAGGTGCTGAAGCAAGTCCGAACTTTGAAGAATCGCTTGTCGTTCACCCATAAGTAATATGATTCTCATCAATCGTCAAGAATTATTGAGAAAGCTCAGAAACGATTGAAGGTCTGTGAAGCATGAGAAAGAAGAAAGAGATTTTGAGTTTAGGGGATTTTGAATTTCAAATGGTTAAGGTGAATACTGAGAGGCAGTTCTCGAGTTTTTATACTCACAGATTTTGGGGTGGAAGCAAGTCCACCCTGACCGTCGGATTACCAACGACATAGGTACTCAAGAACGATCCATCAGTCAGGATTCAAAAAGCATGGATCGTGATCATTAGCATTGAAAAAGGATGCCTCAGGTACGGGGTGAAAGGACACCTAGAGTACGAAGTGGATGTTTTGGGTCGTGGAGCTGACCCCTCATTAATTGCATGAATTGATGGGCCCATAGGGATTCATCACGTGGCATGACTCTCCAGAGTGACGTCAGGGGAAGCTCAAACGTCTCCCCCAAAGACCTTTTTGAATTACTCATCAGGATAAGTCTTCACTTTCCGAGGACGAGTGAAGACTTAGGGGGAAAATGTTGTCCGTGTTTTTATTCTCAGACACGTGTCAATTAGGAGTAATTAGTGACAAGGCAAGTCATGAGATTCTTGGAGTGTGAACTCTTCCAGGAAACTCAAACCGGCCAAGACGTGGACGTCTCTAAGTGAGGCCACGCTCTGAGGTCTGTCCTCGAGGCGAGGATGTCTCCAGGTGAGGCCATATCCCAAGCCAATCTCCAGGTCATGGATGTCTCCGAGTGAGGCCACACTCCGAGGTCTGTTCTCAAGGCAAGGATGTCCCCATATGAGGCCACGTCCTAAGAGGCTCTCTTCACTCGCCCATCTCTTGTAATGCCCCAAATTTCCTAATAAGGTTTAGGACATTGATTAGGAGGCTGGGAGGGCCATAATTGATATATTGTGTTATTAAATGATAATATGCATGTTTAGGTGTATTAAATATGCATGTGAACCCATTTCTGAGTAATTGGGTGATTTTCATATTTTGGCCATTTCGAGCATATTTGGCATATATATGTGATATGTGTGTGATGCGTTATTATTCTTTGGTTATGCTAGGGTTACCCAGCACGAGACGATCCTAGGAGTAAGCTAGTGGGAAAGTCACAATGAGATTTATTCTTGACTCGGAGTGAGTCAAGGGGTATTTAGAGCATTATTAGGTTATTGGGCAATAGGAATAAGAATTTGATGATAAATTGGGAGTTAGTAAGATCAGGGGGAAATTCTAGAGGTTTTGACTATTTTACCCCCGGGGAGTGTTTTCGAGACCCCGAGCGTTAGGATTTGTTTGAGGCTACTTAAGGTTGAAGTAACCTTTAAAAGAATAAAAGAACGATCTGTACGTTCTCTCTCCCTCTAAGTTCCATTTTTGTCTCCCGATCGCATTTTCGAAGAAAACTTGAGTTCTAGGACTTAGATTCAAGCGAGGATCGAGGCATAGCAATCCTAGGGAAGATTAGAAGCTTATTAGCCGAAGGATTTAGTTGGAAACAACTCAATCAGATGTAATTAAAGTTTTAAGTTTTTTTAAAGTTTTTAAGCTTGAATTGGACTTTGTGTGTTTGATGAGTTTTTGGGTGATTTGGGACTTGGGTTTTATGGATTTTGGATCATGGGGATGTTTGAGAACTTTGATTTTTGAGCTTGGAGATGTTTGGATATGTTTTTGGGAGGTTTTAAAAGGTTGAAACTGGGAAAAATGGCTGGTCCGAGGTAGGGCCGCGGCCTAGGCTTGAAGAAGCAGGTGGAGGTTCTGTTTGGCTTGAGGGTCACGGTGCTTGGTGCTATTTATGGCCAAATTGATGTTTTGGTTAGGGGTACTCAAACCTTAGTGTTGACCGTGTTTTTGGCCAACGACGTGAGAACGTCAAAAACGATAAAGCCTTCAAGAGAAATAAAACGACACATACGGTTTTTGAACAGAAAGTAAATAACACAGCAATTTTTATAGTGGTTCAGCCCCAATATGTTGGTAATAGCCTAATCCACTTAGAGTTGTGATTATAGATCTGTACTCAAGATCAGATGAACTGAGCCAACTGAGTTTCTTCAGTACAGATTACAAAAATACAAGAATTCTTTCAGATACCAGCACTTTCTCTCTCTAGAAAACTCAGACCCAAAATTTCCCAAAAGTCTAAAAAGAAGAAGAAGCCCCTTTCTGATCCCATAAGCCATATATTTATAGGCTTAGGATCATACATCTGATATCCCCTAGAATCGGGATATTTCATTATATTTATTATATTTAAATTACAAAAATATTCATAATTTAACAGAACACCCAAATTGTGGGAAAAATGAGATATTCCCGCGTGTGCCAAGACCGGTTCTTGTTGAGCCGTTTCTGGGAATCTTGACTTAGTCCTCCTCTATCTGGTCGACCCATATCTCCTTCAAGCTGGTCGAACACACCTCTACTGGATAGTCACGCACTTAGCTGGTAGGATATATACTTGCTGGTCGGACATGTGCATGCTGGTAGGACATACACTTGCTGGTAGGACCACTTGCTGGTAGGACATGCAAGTGCTGGTAGGACATGTGCATGCTGGTAGGACATGCAAGTGCTGGTAGGACATGTGCATGCTGGACATATGCACTCCTCTCGTCTAACATGGCTATCTCCTCTAGCATGTGCCATGTCTCTCGTCTAACATGGCACTCTCCTCTAGCATGCCATGTCTCTCGTCTAACATGGCACTCTCCTCTAGCATATGTCATGTCTCTCGTCTAACATGGCACTCTCCTCTAGCATGCCATTTCTGGGCAGTAATGTCACTCCTGGGCAGTAATGTCGTGACTGGTCGGACAAGGTCATGCCTGGTCGGTCATGACACTTCTCAAGCCAGTCAAAATTTTATCACAACTCTGAGGAGTCAATGTATTTATTGACTATTAATGTGTCTCTTACTGACCATGCACTGCCACTTGTCACCTCTATTGCCACGTCATCGATCTCCAATTTTTGGGGATAACACTTAGGCCTCGGGATCGTTCCTACTACCCGGTTTAGTGGAATTTAATGTCTCGGAGGCTAGGTTTTGGTTCCGGGATCGGTTTTAGAACTTGAACTTATTGGATCACCATTTTTTGTTTGTGACTATGTTATCACTAGAGGCTTGGAGTATGGATTGTGCTTGTGACTCGTTTATTGGTAACATGTGCTTGGACCAAAGGTAAGAAAACTGCACCCTATGTATATGACATGCATGGTTATTCTTTATGCATGTTGGATGTTTAAATGTAACATGCATGGTTATTGTTGAGGCATGTCAAGTGATTAAATGTGATGCATGTGTTGCACGAGAAACATGTGATTAGGGCATGCTATGAATATTGAATATGAGATTGTTCAGAGCTTGAGCCTCTGTGTTTATGCATGGTCCTAATTATGCTAGAAATCGTTAACTAAGCATGCTGAATGCCTTATATTCAGATATTTGACATATGATATATGTTTGGTAGGATTGCTTACTTGTGTATGGCACTGACTAGTCAGGGACGGCACTGGTCGCGTAATATTGACTTGTGAGTCAGAAACGACATAAGCGTCCTGAACGTAGGGCCGATAAAATATTAGATCTAATCGATATCAGCATTGAATGACTCTGGGAGCATTGATGCTGGACTGACCCTAAGGTCGATGAAAATTATAAGCGCTTGACTAATCTAGGCTAGTTACTCAGAGCCAGAACCAAAGGCCTAGGTGACTGCTTGTCACATGGCTAGGGAGCGGAATCCCACGGTTATGACTCTATGGTCATGTGGTAGGTTATCTTGGTGAGTAATTCATCAAACACCTATCTTGTTTAAGCTAGTGAAATGATCACTTATCTATAAAGCCCCGGTGACCCTATTGTCACATGGCTATTGGGAACGGAACCCACCTTAGTGACTATTACAACTGTCACTCTTCTATTTGGGGCTAAAAGCCCGGGATGATTATTATGATCATCGGTTGATGTTGTATAATCATCATTACGTGAACTCATTTGCCTGCTTGAGTAGGGCTATATCTGCTAGGCGTGTGCCTTATGATTTGATGTCATGATATGACTGTTCATGAGCATATTGAGTTTTCTTGCTGGGCTTCGGCTCACGGATGCTATGTGGTGCAGGTAAAGGCAAAAGAAAGTTGGATCATCCTTGAGTTGGAGAGCTTAGGTGATGATGTGTACATATGCAGCTGCTCGACCACCACTGCTGAGGGTTGAAGAGGAACTAGGGTTAAACCCTGTTTCGCCGCCTAGATCGGCTGGTTGTAAATATTTTCTTGTAATAGACCTTTAAATTATATTTTTGGGATCCCAATGTATATAATAAATGTTCAAATGAAGCATTACATCTTAACCAAAAATTTTAATCCCTAAACCATTATTCATACTTCGTTACACAATTTTGGCCAAATGACTCGATTAGCGAGCTTAGCACTGTTTACAAGGCACACCGTAACGGTGCCTATAATTTAGGGTGTTACATCTTGTTATCAGAGCATGCCAAGGTTTATGGTTCCTGAAGACAAGCTGGGCATGTACACTCGTCACTGAAGATAACTTCACTCAGGGAATGGTAACTATTTCTGTAGTTATGTGCTTAACTGCTTAAATAGAATGTAAATGCTTTACCTACACATTGTATTAGGGAGCATGATATTCTGATAGTGCCTGGCTCTTGACTATATGATTATATGCTTCGTGAATATATATATATATATATAAATGTGATTATATGATTACCTGCTCCATGAACATATATAATTGTGATATTTGCATGCTAGAGTTTGAGGCATGGTATGAATGTTGGAAGAGCAAGAATTATGATTGATGTATGAATGCCATGGGCATGTGTTTTAGCACTGCAAGTGGTTTGTAAATGTGGTGTGGTAAGATTGTTCCCATGGGGAAAGCTCTTGATATGCTCATCATGATTAATGGGTCAAGTTATTGACTGCAGATTCAATCAACAGGTTTATATCCAAGGCAGATAATGAGGCCTGGTGGTGGATACACTAAGGTTGGGAGTTTTAGTCAGGGGTTGAGTTCGTTGTCTTCCCCTCAGAGTTTCCAGCAAATGCTTACAGATTTGCAATCAAGATTGTAGCGGCATGAGGAAGAGATTAGGTGTCTGAAGCAACAGCAGAACCTGTCAGGAAACAACTCTTCCTTTGTTGTGCCAGGAGTGGCACCAGCATTGGCTCAGCCTAGGGTTGAGAACAGATGGGAATTCCTCTGTGGAAGATTCCAGGAGTATTACCCTCCAGTCTTCAAGGGAGGCCTAGATCCATTCAGAGCTGAGCAATGGATGGGCATGATCAGTTCCATTCTTGATAGTATGGGACTGGTAGGTCACGATAGGGTGGCTTGTGCATCATTTGTTTTGCGGGATGATGCCCGGACGTGGTGGGAGGTAGTATCCCAGACACGAGACACATATGTGATGGACTGGAAAGAATTTAGGCAGCTGTTCAATGAAAAGTATTATTGTGATGTAGCTAAGACCGCTAAGATGAATGAGTTTCTGAATCTCGTTCAGGGTAATGCAACAGTAACCGAGTATGTTAACAGATTTGAAGGGTTGGCCAAGTTTTCTTTAGACATGGTACCCACAGATATAGCTCGGAAGGAAAATTTTGTTCAGGGATTGAATCCTGGAATAGCTCGGGGCATTAGAGTTTCCCCAGTGTATGAAATCTCTACCTATGCTCAGATGGTAGAGAAGGCTCTTGTTGTTGAGAGCAGGAGAAATGAGAAGAAGAGTGCTAGGGAGCACGGAGCTCGGATAGTGGTACCTCCACTTATTGGAGCAATTAAGAATGAAAGCTGGAAGAAAATTTATCCAATCTACACTCGGTGCAAGAAGCGTCATCTAGGAGAATTCCGAGCAAAGGCATGTTTCACATGTGGCATGGTTGGGCATACTGTGAAGAATTGCCCAATGCTAAGAGAGGATGAGCAAAAGGGGATGGACAGCTCGACTCCAGCTCAAGTGTTTATTCTGAGGCAGTCAGAGTCTGAGACTAGTTCCTCAGGGGTGGCAGGTCAGTTTTCTAGTTCTGATTTCTAAGTTATGCTGACTGGTTTTGGTGCCATGTTGTTCCTTTGTTTGTTGCATATATAGAAGCATAGAGTTGTTATGCAGATCACATGGTTATGTTGTGATGGGAAGATGGTATTGTATTGGTGACTTAAGAGATGAGTTGGATTACGATGAAAATGACTCATTAGTGGTTTTGATAAAGCTGGTTATGAATGGCTTTGGTATGATCTGGGATATGGATTGGTTATGTAGATGTGGGGCAATTTTAAACGACAAGAAAAGAATAGTAGCTCTTAAGCTTGAGAGTGGAAAGCCTTGTGGCAGTTGGCACTGTGCATAGATTTGGTATGATTATAACATCTGTAGTGAGAGCTAACGTTTTATGGCAGAGGGATGCATGGAACTCTTAGCTAGTGTGGTGGATATCACTTAGATTGTGCCAGTGAGATCAAGACAGACTGGATTAGTCTGTGAGTTTGTGGATGTGCCTCCAGAGGATTTTCCAGGGTTCCTTTATGTGAAAAAGATAGAATGGTGATTGGATTGGTGCCAGGAATGGATTCAGGTTTAGGGCACTATTTTGAATGGTTTAGTGGGGTTGTAAGAACTTAAGGTTCAGTTACCGAGTAAGATGGTATTCTCTAAGGTGAATCTTGGATCTGGTTACTATCAGCTAGAGATCAGGGAGAAGGATATGTAGAAGACTGTTTTATATCAGATCAGGGCACTGAGAGTGCTGAGTAAGTTTTGAGAATTTGTTTAATGCCAAGTGTTTATGAATCAGATGAACAGAGCATTCAAAGATTTATTTGAATGGGATTTGTGATCATCTTGGACGATGGTATTGTGATGTATTTCTTGCGGAGAATTGCCAAGGTCAAGGAATGCCTAAGGGGCAAGAGTGTCCTTGGGTGGTAAGGATATTACCGGTGCCTTGGGAAATAGTTCTGAGTCTTTTTGCAGATCAGAGCCAGTTAGTAGGTTGTTATGACACCTCAGTAGCAGGAGAAGTGATTTCTTATGCAACATGTTGGTTAAAGTATCTGACCAGAACTAGAGTAGAGTTTTTGGTGGGCCAGGTGGCCAGTTTAATGTTTGAAATTATCATTTCGGAAAGAATTAGAAGGAAAGATGATTAAGTGAACCATGGATAAGAAAGATTGAGGGGAAAGTCTTAGCTAGATTAGCTAAGGATTAAACAGTGTCAGGTATGAATTTATTGAGGTGTAGGGATCGGATTCGGAATCTGATGGACACTGGGATTAATTGGGAGATTCTAGATGAATCTCATATTACTCTTTTATTCTCTTCATTCAGGCATCATATCAGTGTATCAAAGTTTGAAAGCTTTATAGTGGTGGCCTAAGATGGAGAAGGGCGTAATGGAATGTGTGGCAAAGTTCTTAATCTGTTAGCATGTCAAGACAGAGTATCAGGAATCAGCAAGGTCATTGTAGCCTTTGAGTATTTTGTAATGGAAATAAGGAAACATCACGATAGGTTTCGCGGTGGGATTGCCTAGGTTAGTGGGTCAACGTGAATTGGTTTAGGTCATTGTGGACCAGTTTTTCAAGTGAGTTCATCTTTATCAGCAAGGATGAATAATGTAGCTGATTAGTAATCAGATCTCTATGTGAAAGAGGTAGTGCGCCTTCATGAAATTCAAGGTCTATCTTATTAGATGGAGACTTTATTGCGACTTACAGGTTTTGGAAGGGTTAAGAAAGGCAATAAGTATATCGATGGGATTCAGAACAATTTATTATTCTCAGACTGATGGTAAATCAGAGAGGGAAAGAAAGATAGTTATCAAGTGTTGGAAAGATACCTTATGAGATAAGGTATGATAGATAATGTTTATCACCAATTCATTGGAATGAGAAGGATGAGATGTTATATTTGGATCCTGAGGTAGTTCAGGGGACTATTGAGATTATTAGAGGTTGGAGCATGGATGCTCACTTCTCAGAGTAAATGGAAAAGTTTTACTGAATTGAAAAGCAGGAACATAGAGTTCCAGGTAAAAGGTTGTATCTTCCTTAAAAGTATCACCATGGAAAGGGATGAAGAGTTAAGGGCAAGTGAGCCCTAGATTATTTTAACAGTTTGAGTCCTAGATAGGACTGGTTAGGTTGACGTTGGTTCGACCTTATCTTTGGCACTATTAGTTGTACACAGTGTATTATGTATTTCCATACCGAGGACATGGGTTAAAAGAAACTCATGAGTTGAGTTATGAGAATCTGGGGATTTGAGGCTAAGTTATCTTGTAAAGAATAGCCAGTCCAGATCTGAGACAGAAAGAATAAGGTTCTGAGGAACAAAGTTATACTTTGGGTTAAGGTATGGTACAAAATCAGTGAGAACGAGGGAGCGACCTGAATAACTGGAATCAGTTGTGTGGAATTCTTATTCCAGGCTGTTCAAATAAATTTCGAGGACGAAATTTCTGTAAGGAGGGGATAGTCGTAATGCCCCAAATTTTCTAATAAAGTTTAGGACCTTGATTAGGAGGCCGGGAGGGCCATAATTGATATATTGTGTTATTAAATGATAATATGCATGTTTAGGTGTATTAAATATGCATGTGAACCCATTTCTGAGTAATTGGGTGATTTTCATATTTTGGCCATTTAGGGCATATTTGGCATATATGTGATATGTGTGTGGTGCTTTATTATTCTTTGGTTATGCTAGGGTTACCCAGCACGAGACGATCCTAGGAGTAAGCTAGTGGGAAAGTCACAACGGGATTTATTCTTGACTTGGAGTGAGTCAAGGGGTATTTAGAGCATTATCGGGTTATTGGGTAATAGGAATAAGAATTTGGTGATAAATTGGGAGTTAGTAAGATCAGGGGGAAATTCTGGAGGTTTTGACTATTTTACCCCCGGGGAGTGTTTTCGGGACCCCGAGCATTAGGATTTGTTTGAGGCTACTTAAGGTTGAAGTAACCTTTAAAAGAATAAAAGAACGATATGTACATTCTCTCTCCCTCTAAGTTCCATTTTCGTCTCTCGATTGCATTTTCGAAGGAAACTTGAGTTCTAGGACTCAGATTCAAGCGAGGATCGAGGCATAACAAACCTAGGGAAGATTAGAAGCTTATTAGCCGAAGGATTTAGTTGGAAACAACTCAATCGGAGGTAATTAAAGTTTTAAGTTTTTTTAAAGTTTTTAAGCTTGAATTGGACTTTGTGTGTTTGATGAGTTTTTGGGTGATTTGGGACTTGGGTTTTATGGGTTTTGGATAATGGGGATGTTTGGGAACTTTGATTTTTGAGTTTTGAGATGTTTGGATATGTTTTTGGGAGGTTTTAAAAGGTCGAAAACGGGGAAAAATGTCTGGTCCGAGGTAGGGCCGCGGCCCAGGCTTGAAGAAGCAGGTGGAGGTTCTGTTTGGCCTGAGGGCCGCAGCGCTTGCCGGGAGGGCTGCGACGCTTGGTGCTGTTTATGTCCAAATTGATGTTTTGGTTAGGGGAACTCAAACCTTAGGCCTTGGATCGTTCCTACTACCAAGTTTAGTGGAATTTAATGTCTCGGAGGCTAGGTTTTGGTTCTGGGATTGGTTTTAGAACTTGAACTTATTGGATCACCATTTGTGGTTGTGACTAGGTTATCACTAGAGGCTTGGAGTAAGGATCGTGCTTGTGACTCGTTTATTGGTAACCTATGCTTGGACCAAAGGTAAGAAAACTGCACCCTATGCATATGACATGCATGGTTATTCTTGATGCATGTTGAATGTTTAAATGTGACATGCATGGTTATTGTTGAGGCATGTCAAGTGATTAAATGTGATGCATGTGTTGCACGAGAAATATGTGATTAAGGCATGCTATGAATATTGAATATGAGATTGTTCAAAGCTTGAGCCTCTGTGTTTATGCATGGTCCTAATTATGCTAGAAATTGTTAAGTAAACATGTTGAATGCCTTATATTCATATATTTGACATATGATATATGTTTGGTAGTATTGCTTACTTGTGTATGGCACTGACTAGTCAGGGACGGCACTGGTCACGTAATACTGACCTGTGAGTCAGAAACGACATAAGCATTCTGAACGCAGGGCCGATAAAAAATTAGATCTAATCGATATCATCATTGAATGACTCTGGGAGCATTGATGCTGGACCGACCCAAAGGTCGATGAAAATTATAAGCGCTTGACTAGTCTAGGCTAGTTACTCAGAGCCAGGGCCAAAGGCCTAGGTGACTGCTTGTCACATGGCTAGGGAGCGGAATCCCACAGTTGTGACTCTATGGTCATGCGGTAGGCTATCTTGGTGAGTAGTTCATCAAAGACCTATCTTGTTTAAGCTAGTGAAATGATCACTTATCTATAAAGCACCAGTGACCCTATCGTCACATGGCTATTGGGAATGGAACCCACCTTAGTGACTATTATAACTGTCACTCTTCTATTTGGGGCTAAAAGCCCGGGATGATTATTATGATCATCGGTTGATGTTGTGTAATCATCATTACGTGAACTCATTTGCCTGCTTGAATAGGGCTATATCTGCTAGGTGTGTGCCTTAGGATTTGATGTCATGATATGACTGTTCATGAGCATATTGAGTTTTCTTACTGGGCTTCGGCTCACGGGTGCTATGTGGTGCAGGTAAAGGCAAAAGAAAGCTGGACCATCATTGAGTTGGAGAGCTTAGGTGATGATGTGTACATATGCAGCTGCTCGACCACCACGGCCGAGGTTTGAAGAGGAACTAGGGTTAAACCCTGTTTCGCCGCCTAGATCGGCTGGTTGTAAATATTTTCTTGTAATAGACCTTTAAATTATATGTTTGGGATCCCAATGTATATAATAAATGTTCTAATGAAACGTTATATCTTAACCAAAATTTTTAATCCCTAAACCACTATTCATACTTAGTTACACGATTTTGGCTAAATGACTCGATTAGCAAGTTTAGCACTGTTTACAAGGCACACCGTAACGGTCCCTGGAGTTTAAGGTATTACATCTTAGGTCGAGGATTCTGGTCCTCAGACCTAGAGTGGCTGCCAGGTGTCAGTCACTGCGGGTATGGGCCATCAGAAGATCATCTGACAACTTTTGATGAGCATCTATTAGTGGTGTCGAGTTCATACCCTTGACAATTGGTCTTTCCCACAACGCCGCTTGACACAGGCAAACGTGTGCCGCACACTGACAGTCAGAGATATGTTCCTCATAAATTTGGTACACGACTTTCTGTAATGGGCCCCATGCAATCTGCCTGAGTCGTAGTCTTTATTTCGTGCAGTCATTTTTGTATTAATTCAACATTAACACCCCAGAATGGGGGAATTGATATCAATGATAGATGATTAACATTAATGACCCTAGCCTTTATAAATAGGGCTAGGGTATATCCTTGCAAAAGGTTAGGATTTTTAGTGAGAAAAATTCTGTAACTCAGTGTAATATATACACTGCTTGAGAACTACCATTGAAGTTTACTCAAACAAGCTTCAAACTCACTAAATACCAGAGACTCGTGGACTAGGACTCTTTTATATCCTGAACCACGTAAAATCCTTGTGTTCTTTTCTATTAGTTTCTTTAAACTCTAAAATAAGCCTGATAGCAAAAAATGCATTCAACAATAATAAAGTAGGAAAAAAAATATTTTAACATAAAAGTGAGGGACATTTATCTTTATAAACTTCTCATATATAGGGCTATTTGTTGCAATTTAACTTTTTTTTAAATGATTGTTGTTGAATTAGAATATTTTTGTCAATTAAAAACAAAATATTTTTATCAAGCAAATGTTTAGTCCACTTTGGTAACAATTTTAAATTAGGAATAATTTTCTATTTTCTTATACAATAAAAAACAATTTTGCTCCAAAGACCATTACTTAATCATCAAACTGCAATAAGAACAAATTATGTTTCTACTCAAATCTCAATGACCATATTAATCAAACTGTTTTGAGATTAGTCCTTTACTCAAGTTAAACATCAAGATGGGTTCAAATAAGTGGCCTAGCCTCGTTGGCATTCCTTGTGGTCGTACTATTCCATGAAAAAAAGAAAAGAAAAAAAGAGGCAATCTAATCTACTTCTGAACCAACCATCTTCATCTCCCACCTTATCCACTACACCATATCATCTTTATACTTACCAAAACAAAACACCTCGAACACAAAGATCATTCAAAGTTCAAACACCACTGCATACAGGTAACCCATTACTCCAAACACCAAAACTTTCTCATCTTCTTATCTTTTCACCAACTGGGTTTTTGTGCTCATATCCCAAAAAAAAAAAAAAACAAACAAAAAATTCTGACTAGTTTCTGTTCTTGATCAATTTTCAGGAAAACCAAACATGGCGACTGCCTCAGCTACACTGTCTCCAGCAACATTTGTAGCTGCGTCGTCAGTTTCTAGCCCCAGGAGGACGACAAGGAAAGTTAATTACTTGACAGGAATGAACTCCTTTGCCGGGCTGAAAGCGAGCAACGGCGTCGTTTCGCTTGGTCTCCCGGTGTGTGCCGAGCAGTCGTTTGAGAAAATTATGATGTCGTTTAGAGCTCCTTCCAAGGGAAAAAGCAGAGGCGGAGGCGGGGCCCTTTCTTCGACTTGCAATGCCGTTGCTGAGATCTTCAGGATTGCAGCGATCATGAATGGACTTGTTCTTGTTGGTGTTGCTGTTGGCTTCGTTCTCCTCCGAATTGAAGCCTCTGTAGAGGAAGCAGAGTCCTGAGTTTGTCTTAAAAGACTTCTTATATTTTGTTAATGTTGTTCTTGTTTGAAATCTCTAATATGATTCTACAATTCTTGTAGACATTACTGGTAATAAATATTGTAATAATTATTGTTTTTTTTTTTTTGGGTAAATTGAAGTAGTATTTATATAATATATATACACTTAAAGAAAGCCATTGGTTTACTTTAAAAAGTTATAACATTAGATGTCTACATGGTACTTGTAGAAGGAGAGGATGAAAACGGACAAGATTTTCCTCTTCAGATTCAATTTCTGAATCCAATCATTTGGCAGTCTGGCTTTTAAAATCTAGACCATCATGGCATTTTTTTCAGTGAAGATGACATTTTTATTTCCTGTTTTCTGTTCATCCTTTTAGATTCCAATAGATAACATAGGCAATCGTGTTCTCAACTCATTAATTTGTTCACTCTGTTTCTTCACTGTATAATTTATTTATTTTCTTAGCGTTTTCTAGAAGTGATTATGCAATAAAATTAGCAGAAATAGCAGAAATAAAATTAGCAAATATAATTTTAAAACCAATTGTTTTTAGATGTAGCTTATTTGAGTTCGTTTTTCAATTTTCAAAATTCCTCCTTCCATCGATGTTGCCTACACACCAAATGACAGACATATTATATGCATGAAACTCAATATAGAGTCTAAGAAATAAATGATATCCATACATTGAAGATCAAAATCTTTACATAAATGTCATTGAAAACATTCACAGGGATAGAACTTCAACCTCAAAATATGCTCAAATTGAAACATGGTAGATAATGATCTCTTCCAGAGTATGAACATCTTTTTAGGCATGCTTGACTTTCAGTTAATTGAAGTGTCAATGTATTGTATTGATTGAGCCTTCTCTTCATCTTGGAAACTTTATGTTTATGATTTTAATACGACTTTAATATATGTGTATATTTTATCTTAATATATGTATATATAAATATAACTGGTCTAAATTGAAGAAAACTAGTTTTCATGAATCCATCTAGCATCATAGGCAATGATACACTTGTTATTGTTGATGACATTGTGAGTCAACAACACTGTCAGGTGAACGTGTAAAACTTGATGATTTATGATTTAGTATTAGTGATGAGATGCTCGTATATGTGATACTGTATCAGTATTGTCACATTTCTGAGCAGATATAATAAATAAATTAGTAATAATCTTGTTGGGCATTAAAGGAACCAAATACTTAAGCAATTGGAAGGAAATTTTCACATAACAATACATGGGAGCAAGAGTGGAATTCCATTTTAACACCAAACAAATATAAAGTGAGATATGATAAGAAAAATAGTGTTTGGGTATTTCAGCTAAATTATCATGGAATATATAATAATGGTGTTGCTCAATGAATAGTGATGAAGGTTGGTATTTGTTGACTTTTGTATAACATGACAAATTTCAATAATATAAGTTGAGCATGGCAATTCACTTACCTAATTTCCTTTCCTTGATTATAAGCCGATCCATCCATATAAAATCTCTAACTAATATGGTAAGACTATGATAAGAAAATGCTCCACTAAGGGGGCTGCTAAACCGCAGTGATCGACGTAAATGGGCACTCTTATTAATTATTATAAGTGAGCAACTCACCACAAGCTACAAATACTCGAAGATGAGCTGGACATCCACATAGGCAAGCACCGCCAAGTGGTCAAATCAGGCCTCCAGAACCTGTTACAGGCTGGCATACATGAAATTCTACGTTCTACCCTACATTGCCTCTCTCAGATCCTTGACACAACCCCAAGGATTCCCCATCTGTGTCGGCATGCAGCTATTAGTCAACTGTGGAAGTTGCAGTCTGCTCTGGCTTAGCTACTTCAAGGATTCCATCGCTACTGCCTTCCGAGCTCTTTAAGTTGTTGAATAGCAAATAAAACAATAGTGTCTCTCATTTTATATATTAGGTACCACTAGCCCTGCATTGCATGGACTGAATAACAAGTCTGAAATTGCCCTGTTTGCATGCAACACTCAGGAAAAGATAGATATTGATTGAAGATAGCTCGATTCTTATCAGCTAGCTAAAAAAGCTGCTATGCGTGAATGGTGTCGTCAACATGCACCGATGACCCACATCTAGGCGCATGTGGAAATTGAGTAAAAACAGATGTGTGCCTAATATTTCACTACTGTCATAGTTACCTCTTAATGTTTGGACAACACTAGTGCCTAATATTATTGCTCAAAATTTTATAGGTACGTGACCAGAGAAAGTCTCGGACATTTCATTTTCCTTTTAATCCCAAGTATTCAACCTCACATCCAAGTGATAAGGGCTAAGAGACTGAAACACTATTACCTAACTCAAGTATAAGACGATCTTTTATAAGTAAATGTTGGTACAAAACCTACTAAAGCATTTATCTTACCTTGTGAAAATTTAACTACATAACCAATACATTAAACTTTTTATTGTAGTAGTACCACACAGTAGTGCATTACAGTTGTCTTTTCAAGTCGATAAGCTTATAGAAGTTGGTTGCCTTTCTTCATATTACAAATTATAGATCCTAATATAACTGCCATACATGCACTTGAATCCTTATGATTCAAGTGTCCTTGAAGATACTGAAACCATACATAGGTCAGCTTGACCGAGGCTATTCATGGGAATATGAATATCCGGCCCCTTACTCTGAAGCTGCTCATACTCCACAGGGAAGTCTCTTGGTCTATATTTTGCAGCCATTTTTAGAGATATGCATCCTGTAAATATCAGAATTCCAGCAAGTATCCAACTAAATTGCAAGTTAGCCAGCGCTCTTGCTCTCAAATCCGCCTCCCCGGAGGCACAAACAACGGCTCCAAGCATGTCATCCCCGCTACCTTCGACCAAATGCACAACACAACCAGCAGGAACAAACTGTGGAAGCCATAGCATCAACCCCATGTTCATAAACCAGCAACCTTGGAATACAACAGAATTAGACAGAACGATAGTTGCAGGGAGACTAGTTGGAAAACAAGTTGCTGCGAGTGCTGCCATGAGAGAAATGAACACTATGACTTGCAAAAGCCAATGGTAGTGCCCTTCAATCCCAACATGGTTAGCAGAGTGAAAATAAAGCAGGAAAAGTTCTTGGCCAAAAACTGAGGCTACAAGAACACCAGCAACACCTGATAAGATGTGCAATGACTGCATTAACTCAGCACAAAGGGTAAACCCTGAAAATATAGCTAGGTGGAGGAACATAGTTGCATGCTCGAAGTTGTTGAGTTTAAAGGCGAAGTGAAGAAAAGGAAAGTCAAGAATTTGCATAATAATCGCAAACACAGAGAAAGATAGGATGAAAATAAGCTCCAGGTGCTTGAATTTTGAAGGACTATTCAATGGGTACCAAAACCTTACAGTAAAGTTGGGAGGTCCTTTGAGAAAGTAGGTTCTGATAGTATTGATGCTGTGCCATAGGCCGAGAAGGGTGAGTGCCAAACCAGGCACTACGTGCCCTATCAATGTGCCCATTGCAAGCTTGTCTAAGAGATCAGGGTTGGCTCTTGTCTATCTCACTCTCTCCAGATGGAGCTTAAATACTAAAGACCCAATGCAGAAATATAGCTATATCTTACTTCCAGAGAACAGAGGAAGTAGAATATCGTAATATATTCATGGTGCATAATGCATGTGTTCCCACAAACAAAATAGTAGAAAACGACATCTGAACGTGGACAATATAATAAAAAGCCAATGCACATATCTTTTTTTTTTCTTTTGAAAAAACCAATGCAGATATGTTGGGGGCAGAGAATAATAGTAAAAGTAACTGATAGATATACAATATGGTAAAATACCAAAAGCATTGGTGCATAATGCATGTGTTTCCACGAACAGAATTGCAGAAAAAGACGTCATGAAAGTTTGAAAAGACTAGACAATATCAAATGAGTTTTTCTGTCACGAGAAGAGTAATGGGTGAACTTTAGAATCATGAATATTAATTCAAATTAACCCGGCACCTCAAATGGATTGGAATGTGGTTTGTTCCTACAAAAGTCCGAGATAAGTGTCTCCTAAGCACTAATGAAGCAATTGCTATAGTTTTCTGGTCTCCAAATATTATAAGATTTGGCGGAGAGCCATAGTCTCTAACTTGAATACGCTCCTAAGCGAGTTTGGAAGATCTCTGGGTTAAAAAATAAAATAAAATAAAAGGCTGATTCAAATTAGGACTCCAAACAGAGCTGAAGGGATCATAACAGAATTGATTATGTTTTTGTTGGGTATGTAGCTGTTAATTTAAAGATTCTTAATCAATTAGGATATTGCTAGTTGAAATGACAGAAAAGTTTATATGAATGAGACTAGGATAATTGGGTAGTATCAAGAAGTTGATAGAATTTGTAAATTTAGGATTAGTATTCCTAATGCTATTGGGACTAATTTCTTTTAGATTTTAAAAATTGGCCGAGAGAATACAAGACAAGGGCAATTACTGAGTTGGCATTGGAAGTGCGAAACCGAGAGTATCATCTTTCTTAGTGAAAAATTTGTTGGCAATTTCCAGAAAAACACATTATTTGCGTTGAATTATTATATTCTTTATTTTTGTGTTTAGATCTAAACTAATGATGAAGTTATGTAGGCGATTCAATTGTTTTCAAAAGGTAAAAGCGAAAATCCATCCTATACTTCTCACATATACCATGCTTGGCTTTCTTTTCAATAATATCAAATAGGCCAACCTTAATGTTTTAGGAATCAAAGGCTTGGCTCTTCCATCCTCCGAGGGCCACAGGAATATCCTATTCTATGCATGTGCATGTAGTGGAGAATGAAGTGTCTCCAGTTTATAAGCGTGGAATATAAGATGTTCCCATTTGTTAAAAAAAGAGTTAACTCAACAGACCTACTATTCAACTAAATAATTACGTAATCATAATAAAGTTGTAAGATTCTAGGCATATTACCTAGCTACAAAAGCAGATGTACGAAGTGCGCTTGTGGTGTTTGAGCCAACTCCACAAGAAAAAGTGAACTTACAGCCTGAAAAATAAAAGGAAAATTAATAATGATAAGTTAATAGCCAGGTGTCAAGCTTAGTTTACTATGCAATAAATCGAAAACTAACTAAATAAACTTTTCTTCGGACATTCACACGGGAGTTAGCCAAGTAGAAACTAGAAACTAAAATACGTTTAAAACTCAGGTCATTTACAGCTTTGAACTGTTGTAAATTTATCTTAATCTACTGAAGGCCCAGAACGGATTTCCAATGTTGCTTCCTAAGCAAGCTGACTCGACCCTTACATGACAACGTTGCTTCCTCTTTCTTATGGATTAACAATTTATTAACAAGGAAAGAAAAGACCATAAAAACTGCAAACCGCATGGTATGGTAAGTTTATAACATGAAATGCATCACGTAGCAGTGATTTCTTATTTGAATTTAGCAACCTGGTAAATTTCTAGAGCAATAACTTTCTCTCTATGATATTACTCTATTTTTAGAAACTTTACAGTCCAACAAGCAACCGTTTTGTAAAACACAATAATCAAAAGAATAGACTAGACAGTAACAGCCATGGGAAGCGTTATAGAAGATCTCAGAGCTTGTTCCTCATCAACCAACTCTGAATCTTGCCAATTCTACTGCTGCAGTACTAGTATGCAGGTTTCTTAGCTGTGTGCCAAAGGGTCATCTTTAAAACATGAAACATTGAGTACAGCTAGAAGATAGCTTCCAAAGAAGTCCTTTCTCTATATTAAGAACAGAAAATGAGGGGATACAAGTCATCGTGATGCACTACCATCTACGAAGTTGCCATCCTTCCCTATGGCCTCGATTAGGGAGTAATAGGTGTTGTCATCAGGTTTGATCCCCTTGTTTGTCATTTCCTTAAGGAGTTCTTCAGCTAGAACACCTTCCTGGTTTTTGCAAAGGCCTTGTATAAGGGCATTATATGTGAGAAGAGTAGGATTGAAACCTTTACTCAACATTTCATCCCGTACTTTAAAAGCATCTTTCATATCACCTCTCTTACTATAACCACTAATAAGGGTATTATAACTAATGAAATCAGGCTTAATCCCTCTTCCCTTCATCTCATTCACAAGTTCACGAGCTTCTTCAACTTTTCCCTGTCTGCAACGCCCTTGCATGAGAGTATTGTACGTCACTTCATCAGGAGGAATCTGCATTTTATCCATCTCCTTCAAAAGCGTGAAAGCACGGTCCATTTTGCCATTAGCACAGTGACCATCAATCAAGGCATTGAACAGCACAAGATCAGGCAAAACACCATTACTCAGCATCTTTTTAAACAAGTCATCTGCCTCCTTCATTCTTTTCCGTTTGCTCAAAACATAAATAAGTGATGTGTATGTCACCCTTGTAGGCTCAATCCCCTTACTCAACATCTCATCTAGAAGACTAAAAGCCTTATTCGCATTCCCACATTTGCAACTTCCGTTAATTAAGATATTATATGTAATGGCATCAGGAACTAGCCCTTTTTCCCTCACTTCTTTAATCAGGTCATCAGCTTCTGTAATCTTACCATCTATAAACAAAGCATGAATCAACAAATTGTAAGTAGACACAGTTGGTTTTATACCCTTATTCACCATTTCATCCCTATAACTGAAAGCCTTCTCCAAATCACCTTTATTGCAGTAACCATCAATCAAGGTGTTATAAGTCACAGCAGTAGGTACCAACCCAATTTCCATCATTTTATCAAAAAGCCCAGATGCTTCTTCCAGTCTTCTTTCCTTGCACAAGCCACTGATCAGTGAACCATAAGTATACGAATCCGGCATAATACCTTTACCTTTCATTGCATTCAAGATCAAACGACCTCCTTCAACTCTCCTTCTTGAACAATACCCATGAATTAAAGTATTGTATGTAACAACATTGGGATTAATCCCCAAATTCTCCATAAACCCAATGAGCTCCTTTGCTTTCTTCAACTTTCCTTCTTTACATAACACATTAATCATTATGTTAAACGTATAAACACTTGACTTGATCTTCAACCTAAACATCTCCGCATATATAACCCATGCCATCTCTAGCATATTCAATTTCAATAACAAACTTAAGATACTATTACAAGTCTCAGTCTTAGGAATAACACCCCTTTCCTTCATAAAGTAAAAGCATTCAAAAGCCTCTTTAGCCCTCTTCATTTCACAACAAGCCCTTATCAACAAATCAAAAACATTGGTACTTTCTATACTCAACTGCTCTCGCGCATGTCCCACCTCGTCGAAAATCTCCTTGGTTGTTGCAATGCCGCCATTAACAACTTGCTTTATAATATGTAAAGCGAATTTCGGGGAAGGAATTCGGGCAAGAATCGCGATGGCAAGGCAAAGATTTTTGACATCGAGGGTATTAAGCTCAACATGATTAACGAACTGAATAACAAGTTCTGGGGTTTGATGGAGACTGAAGAGGGTATCAGAGGTTAAAGAGGGAGAGAGTTTTGGTGAAAGGTGTTTGATTAAATGCCACTGAGAAGAGTGGATTAAGTTCAGGAGAGAATGGTGGGTTAGTGTCTGAGGAATTGAAGGGTTGCTTGGAGCCACGGATTGGGTTAGAAGAGTGGTATTTGAGTGAGGAACTGAAGAGAAAAGTGCATAATTGTCAGATTGGTCCGTGAAGATGATGGGTTTGAGTGTGTAGTGTTTGAGTATTCGAGAGTTGAGCACTCTGTGGGGTTTCATTGTGAACAGAGTAAAAGGGATTTGTGTAAACTACTCCACAGCGCCGAGCAGGGGTAGAGAAAATAACCGATGTAGCCTATTTGTTTTTGTAAACTATAATAAGGGAACAAATAACAATTTTCCGTCCGTGCTTATTGACTTTTGCCCTGCGGAAAACAAAAATATGGAAATCATTTTCTATTTTGTTGATTTATTTTAAGCAGTTTATTATAGGGAAATTACCCAAATACGGTAAGTTCCATTTTCTTTTCATTTTTACGTAAGTTTTTATTTTGTTTCAATTTTATATGTGTATTTTTTCAATTTTACGTTAATCTGTTTTTTTTTTAATTTTATTAATACAATTTATACGGTGAAACCTCTATCTCACTTTCTTCCCTCTCTCCTAGGACGCCCACTTTTTTCCCTTTCTCCCAACATGTTTGGTTCAAAGGCCAATAAATTAATTTGTTTATAAATATGTAAGTATTAAGGATATGGTCTTTATGTGTTTGTTTTCTTTTCTTTTCTCTCGTGTGTCATGTGTGTCTTTTGTACTACGTATTCGTGTAAAACTGAACAATGGTACTTATAAATGACATATATATACTTACTTCTGTGCATTTCATTCAATGCATCATTATATTGACAAGACGGAAGAGTCTATATCTACCCTAAATTTATATATGTCATCCAAATACTTCCTACTCCATCCAACTATCATTTGACTAAATAAACCTTTAAATTGTCAAGTCATCCAAAGAATGAAAGAAACAAACCTCCTTTGTCACATTTTATTTTTTGATTTATAACAAGCTAAAATAATCCTATTTGTACTAGAATCTAGCTAGAATATCATATGTAGTCACGTGTTATATTTATTGATTCTAATTATGATCTCAAGTTATCAGCTTAATTTATTTTATATATGTTCATATAGTTTTTATACTAGAACAAAAGCATGTTGCCCTTATGTAAATAAAGATAAAAGTCATTTTCTTTGTAGCCAACTATAACATGATGATTGTGACTCTTTGGACTTCACTACAAGAATGAAAACACATACATTCATTCATCTCAGCCATGCTCCAATAACCAATATGTCATATACTTATATAAACGTTATAAACAAAGTAAATGATAAATTAGAATTATATACACCACAAAAAAAATACTTTATTGCGGTAAAAAACCACCGAGATACGGATATCTTGGTGGGCCAATTCTAAACCGCAAATTGTGGTGCGGTGTAGTCAGTTTGTGCAGTGTATGCAGTTTTATGAACACCCCTACCACTAATATGTCCTTTTTTATATATATATATATATAAAATTTCTACCGTGGTAGGGTATGTTTTGTACCCATAGCCGATAAAGAATTCTTTTTTTTTTTTAACTGGAGTTATTTTTGGATGGAAATGCCATTTTGAAATTAGTTTAGCTTTATTATAAAAATACCAATTCTTAGGCCATGAAGCATTTCCATGTAAATGGCTAGTCCAAGTGCAATCCACTGCAACTGCTAATGTGAGTTATACATATGAATTACAAATGCAACCACATGCAACCTAAAGCAACCCATGGCTAGTCCAAGTGCAACCCACTGCAACTGCTAATGTGAGTTATACATATGAATTACGAATGCAACCACATGCAACCTAAAGCAACTCATGGCTAGTCCAAGTGCAACCCACTGCAACTCCTAATGTGAGTTATACATATGAATTACGAATACAACCACATGCAACCTAAAGCAACCCATGGCTAGTCCAAATGCAACCCACTGCAACTCCTAATGTGAGTTATATATATGAATTATGAATGCAACCACATGCAACCTAAAGCAACCCATGGCTAGTCCAAGTGCATCCCACTGCAATTCCTAATGTGAGTTATTCATATGAATTACGAATGCAATTACATACAACCTAAAGCAACACATGACTAGTCCAAGTGCAACCCACTGCAACTCCTAATGTGAGTTATACATTTGAATTACGAATGCAACCACATGCAACCTCAAACAACCCATGGCTAGTCCAAGTGCATCCACTGTAACTCCTAATGTGAGTTATCAATATGAATTACGAATGAAACCACATGCAACCTAAAGCAACCCATGGCTAGTCCAAGTGCATCCCACTGCAACTCCTAATGTGAGTTATCCATATGAATTACGAATGCAACCACATGCAACCTAAAGCAACACATGACTAGTCCAAGTGCAACCCACTGCAACTCCTAATGTGAGTTATACATTTGAATTATGAATGCAACCACATGCAACCTCAAACAACTCACTGCAACCTCAAATGCAACTCCATGCAATCTAAAGCAACCCAATGCAACACAAAGCAACTTTTAAAAAAAACTCTTTGCAAATTTCATCACTATGCAACTCATGCAACCTGAAGCAACCTCAAATGAAAGTCCAATGCAACCTAAAGCAACCAACTGCAATCTCAAATGCAAGCCAATGCAACCCAATGCAATTTTAAAAACTCATTTGAAAATTTCATCTTTATGCAACTCATGCAACCAAAAGTAACATCAAATGTAGGCTCAATACAACCTAAATCAACCCATTGCAATCTCAAATGCAAGCCCATGCAATCTAGTGCAACTTTAAAAACTCATTTGCAAATTTCATCTTTATGTAACAAATGCAAACTTAATGCAACGTAAAACAACTTACTGCAATCTCAAATGTAAGTTCAATGCAATCTAAAGTAACTCACAACAATATAAAATGTAAGCTCATGCAACTTAATAACTTATATGTTAATTTCATCCTTATTTAACTTATGCAACCTAACTCACTGTCTATATACATATAATGCACGTATATAATATATGTTGTAGTGAGATAGACATGCATCCTTATTGTTGTCACCATTTTAGCTTTAATTTGCCATCTTTCCATGTGCATCACAGCCAGCCAATTCCTTTCATTGAGCCATTCAAGCTAATCGATGCACTAAATATAATACAAAAGAAAAAACAAGAAATGGAAAGAGTCGATGCATGCATGTGTACAAGAAATGTGATGAGAATATATTTGTTCATAAAAGTCAAAGTGGAGAGTCAACAACACTAGGCAGCTAGGCTATAGGAAACAAAGCTAAGAAAATGAGAAGGAGAAGCAAGAAAACCAAAATGAAAAGAGCATCAACGGCAGAAGTGCCAGCGACGCCGAAAAGATAAGCGGGAGCACCAAAAATGACTTCCTTATCAATTTCCTCCATCAAAATCGATGGCAACCCAATAATATATTAAGTTTCACAACCACAACCCACCTAACTTTTCTTCTTCTTCATTCATATCCCATATGGGTCTGGCTCTAACCAGAATAAATGACAACAATAGTTAGTAGAGGAGATACCGTATATTTGAAAAAAATACTTAAGATTATATATTAATGAAATATACTTTTAGAAATCGTATAAATGAATAAAATGTTTTCAATATATGTATTAATAAAAAAATCCCTTTATTATATGTGACATACATAAATATGGTAAAACAGTTTATTTAACTAATTAAATTTAGTCAAAATTAAGTTTATTAATATTAAACATCCGAAAATTAGTTCTAAAAATACAAATATATATTTTTTAAATGTGTCATTCTTTTATTACTATGTATATAAGTATTCCGTAAAATTATACTAAATTAGTGCAGCATCAATATTATGAACAAATTATTTAAAAATAAATAAATGAAATGTAATATAAAGAGTATATTGAAAATAATTGTTACATTTTAGGGAGAATTTTTTAAATTCCTATAAAGAACATAGGTTTCTGGAAAATTTACTATTTACCTTATATTAGGATGAGAAATTTTTATATATCTTACATAAAATTTGTTGAGTTTAACATAATCTTTGATCTGAAAAGTTAACTAAACAGATTTTTTCTAAAAAAACTTTTCACAAAATAATAAAATTTAAAAATGAAAAAATTAACTTAAATAGAGTCAAGTATTACGTATGAATTTTTTTAAAAAAAGTTACAACTTTTCACAAAATAAATATTTAATTTGAAAAATTAACTTAAACAAATTTTCACTAATAGTGGCAACTTAATCTGAAAACTAAGCACTTATTAAAGCCTAAAATAACACAACCAGTCACACAGTACAAATAAGCCATCCCAAAATTTGGCCAAAATGCTTCTACGCTCATCACCATTTCTGCATCTTCACACTCCAACTCCTCCAGCGTCCATAACATCCCATCCTTATCTTCATATGTTGTCTCTGTTAAGAAAATGGATGCAACAGAAGCAGGGTAAAATAGGAATTATGCAGTAGCCTTCAACCTCCTGTACCCCTTATTGTTGGAAATGATTAGAGGATCTTTTCTGTTAGAATATTAGCCGTTACAATTGTACCGTATTTATTGTTTTCTGTGCCAATGATAGGCTGGCAGGGCACACGTGTCCTGTCCTTGAATATTCTTGTAACCAGCCCCTGTTATATATAAATAAAAACTTATACCTCAGCAAGATTCAGCTGAGCATTTCTCTTATTTCTGCATTTTTCTGCATTTCTTCTATAATTTTCTGTCTCTTCAACGACGTCGTTTATTTTCCTCCAAACCAATACCTATCCTCTTTCACGCGCTTCCTCTTATCTCTACTCTGCTTATTCATCATCTCCTTTGCCTTCACTCCTCTCTCCCTCTTTCTCAAATTCAATACATTGCATGAAAATTGATGAACAATGATGTTTTTAATGGTGATATGAATAGTTAAGGGATAGTGGAATCAATGGCTCCTTATACTTATTTGCTAGCAAAACAGCTTCTTTGTCACTTATGGAGGACAATTATGGTATTCAAGGTTTGGTCTCTACTTCCAATTATGTATATTTCGTTCATGGAGATTGATTTAATTTCAGTGAATAAAGTGATTTGATATGGTTATTTACATTTTGTAACAGGGCACGATGTGAAGTTTAAGCTTCAGGAAGATAGCCACGGTCTCCCTCAAAATGTAAGAAAAATACACTGGTAATCTGTTCACTAAAATATGACACCTCTAAATTTTTTTTTGGCATAATCTGTAGCTTCTTGATAAGTTTAATTTTTTTTTGAACATTGATGTTTTTAGGCTAAAAAAATTTCTAATATTAAGGACTACAGAGCTTTGAAGGTGCTGCCGCCTGGCTTAGATGCAAAAGTCTTGCTTAAGTGTCAATTAGCAGTTGCTGCTTTTGATGGTAAGCAAGCATGTTTTGCTGTTCTTGTGTCTTTTTATTGATTTATTAGTATATATTGAACATATGCTGTTAGAATAAATAAATACTCTGCATTCCCCTCGTTAACTTAAAATTTTGAATCCTATGGTTAAAATTTTATGGACTTGAAAAACAAAAGATTTTTGGTTCTGTGTGGAAAAGGTTAGGCTATTGACCCTTTTATTTTTTGGAAATCTACAAAAATACACTAAAAGTTAAAAGAAATTTGAAAAGTACGGTGCATTACAAAAATACGGAATATTTGGATAAAAACACATAATGACAAAAGTGTAAATACGGAGTGGCAAAATCATAAATAAATGATGTAAAATATAATTTTTTGTGATCAACGTTTACAAACTAGTAAATATCTGTTACATGTTTGTAAATAATATTTACAAAATCAGTTATAGAATTGTAGACTTTTTTTTTAAATAAAACTTAGAAACAATTTCGTAACTAATTTTTTTTATTTTTGTAACAATGGTTTACAAATTTTGTTTTACAACTAAGAAATATATTTTTGTAACTAACATTTACGAAAATATTTTATAGTTAATAAGCTATAAACAAAATATACATAAAAATATTATATTTTTCCATATTGTTACAATATTGTACCAAAAATTACATGAAACATCATATTTATGTTATACAATTTAAAAATATAAATTTAAGATATTCATTATTTATAAAATATTTTATTGAATATAATGGTGAAATACAATATTTTTTTTAAACAAGTTTTATATGTTTGTAACAACAATTTACAAAACTAATTTCACAACTAAAAAGTTTATTTTGTAACTCACATTTAAATAAATATTTATAAATTTATTTAACATGATTATTACAAAGATTTACAAAACTAATTTTTTAACTTTAAATATATTTTTGTAACAAAACTTGAAAGTTGGATTAAATTATGATTTTGATTTAACATTGAGCGTTGAGATTCGAATAACTATGATTTAAAAAAATATATATATATAATATTTTTATAAAGAATAATAATATTGTGATTATCTTTAAGTGTATATTGTAACATATAGTTATTAATATTAATTTTAATTAACAACATATTGTAACTTGTATAAATATTTATTTATTTTTTAAGTAATTGTATAAATATTAATTTTCATATTAATAAATACATTTATTTTAAATAAAAATAAATTAATTTACTTTATTTTATTTTATTGAAGGTAGTAACTATAATTATTATTACTTTTATTATTAAAACAAAGGTAAAAAAATGGTTGGGAAAACCCATATGTCTGAATTCAAAATAAAAATAAAAAACAAACAAATGTCAACATATATATATATTTATACGGTTAGGACTCCGTATTTTTTGTAATTTATTAAATCTACCGTATAAAAAGAATTTTTTTTATATTATGGTGGTGGTGGTGGTAGATGTAATTATTTTTTGGGTGTATTTGTTTCTTAGAGGTTTGCTTCTCTCTCAATCTGATTTACAATCTCACAGTCAATATACTTTTACTTTAATGTTTAAAATAGGAATCCTTATTTGATTTTCCAATTTATAATAGATTGTTGTTGGTGCAGTTTTTGCTCAATGGATTACTTATAATTGGTGATTTAATGATGCTTTTTTGGGCTCTAATATTCAACTAAAGATATTTATTGCCATGATGATTTCTCTTTCTTGCAAAGTTTTTGGTCAATTTGTTTTCAACCTCGTTTGAGAGTTATTCACTGATTACCATGGTGAGGATTCACTGAGTGCTAAGGTGATGGTCTATTTGTTTTCAACCTCATTTGGGAGCACTCTAGGTGCTTGAGAAATTTCCCAAGAGACTAGAAAAAGAAAATTACCGTAATGGTCAATTAATAACAATACAAACATTTTTCATTGGTTCAATCCGTAAAGATTAATAAGTTGCAAAAGCTTTGATGAAAATGATGGTTATTAGTAGTACTTGATCAAGAAAAGTGACATGTTTTGAGGGTTTAGAAAAGTTATGTCGTTTTTAATTTGATCTAATTGCTAATTGCGATTTCTATTCTGCTTTATCTTTTCATACTGGTGTTGACTGTCTTGTTTCACTATCAACTAATTAAAAGAACTTAAAGAAAATACTGTAAGAACACAAATTTTACGTGGTTCAGACTCTCACTTGGATATATTTGAGTTATTCGGTACAAGACGATCTTAGTGAGAAAATTAGCCGAAAAGTCACAACGAGGTTAAATAACTAGCTCAGAGTGAGCTTAGGAGTATTTTGGTAATTTGGCACATTACTGGGATCTATTGGGTGATTGAAATTTA
This sequence comes from Humulus lupulus, assembly GCF_963169125.1. Classification (NCBI taxonomy): domain Eukaryota; kingdom Viridiplantae; phylum Streptophyta; class Magnoliopsida; order Rosales; family Cannabaceae; genus Humulus; species Humulus lupulus. The sequence continues at coordinate 137,319,121 of NC_084793.1, forward strand.
TTTGGTGAGTATTTAGGTTTAATGGATTTGATTGGGAATTTATTGTGTAATTTGAGGATTAGCGGGAATTATGGGGAAAAGGACCAAAACGCCATTGGGTCTAGCTTTGAAGTGTTTAGGAGGTGGGGGTAAAATGGCATTTTCATCATTTAAGTAGACAAATTTTAGCCAAGTCCTTGGCAGCCTACACTTCACGTACTCTTTCTCTCCTTTGCGTATGCCTTTGGGAGTACAAAGGAAACACCAAGTCTTTTCTTGATCTAAACTTGAATCCTGGGGTTCTTGGAAGGGAATTGGCTCTAGAAAGGTGTTGGCAGCAGCTAAGGGACATCTTCTACCCTTTTGATTTTTGAATTTCTAGCAGGAAGGTATGGAATTACTTGAGTTTTCATAGTGTTCATCATGTTTTTGGGAAGTTTGATCTATGTTGTGATTTTCGGAGTTGTTTGGAACTCTAGGTTGTTTTATTAAGTGTTTGAATGCTAGAATCATGTTAGTAATGGTTTGAGGGCTCTTGTTGCAGCTGGGGATTTAGTTTGGTTAGGTAATTTCGATTAAGCTTGAAAGGGGTTTAGAACCCTAAAATCTCCAAGTGAAATCTTGGGTGATTTTGTGTTGTTTCTTTAGTGCTCTAGGTTGTATTCAAAGTGCTATAGTTATTTTATAAATAGTTTTTGGTTTGAGGCAAGTTTGGGGACCCATTGAGATGACTTTAGCTCGGAGAAAAATGCTGGAATTTTGGGTTCGCAGGGTTGCGTCGCGGCGCTGTTCTTGGAGCGTTGTGACCCGCATGAACTCAAAGGCGTTGGGGTTCCTCTAAACCGCCTTGGCGCCGCGGCGCATGTCCTGTGCCTTTGTGGTTTGGGGCTTTCTGCCTAGAGGCGCGTTGTGGCCTTTCAAGGGCGGGCTGAGACTCTAATTGGTAAAATTGGTCAAATGAGGTATTGAGTTGTGGGGACTCAAACCTAAGGGCTTGGGAAGGATTCTACTACCCGGTTTAGTAGAATTCAAGGTCTAGGAGGCTAGGATTCAATCTTGAAGCTCTTAATTAGTTTAGTTCTTGATAGATATCCTTTAATATGTTGTGACTAGGGGTACCACAAGGCTCGAGAGGAAAGGATCATGCCCGTTGTCGCTTTACCCTATCGCTCAGGACTTGAGGTAAGAAAACTGATACTTTCACCGAGTGTAGGGTGTGCACCCCAATTATAGGGCATAGGAATGACCGTGTCATGAATCCGTATATAGTTACATTTTTGCTTTGTATGAATCTATGATGTTATAATTGTTTGTACTGATCGCTCGGTCGGGAGGTCGTTATCGGCATTACATGTGTAATGTATGCCGTAGTAGTGGGGCCATAATGCGGATGCAATATCCTTCTACTCGGCATGAGTCGTATATTGTTTGGAAAATCTATGTGAACCAATTGTGGTTATAGAGTATGCAATACATGTTAATATTTATCTGGATATCTGTATGATTTGTTTGGGTTTTCTTGCTAGGCCTTGACTCACGAGTGCTTCGTGGTCCAGGTATGGGCAAAGGAAAGCTAGCCCAGCCATGAGTTGGAGAGTTGTAGGGGTGGCATGTACATACTCAGCCTGCTCGACCGCCATGGTCGAGGTATTTTGAGAAGCGGGAGTAATTAGTTGAAATTTGCCACTTAGGTCAACTAAGTCTGTAATTTTGATAAACTTGTATTTTATTTAGAAACTTTTGGGATCACTTGTAACTATTCAACCCTTTTTAATGAAAAGTTCAACTTATCGCCCAAAAACTTTCAATGCCTAAACTATTGTTTAACCTTAATTACAATTTTAAGTCCAAATGATTCACGTAACGAGTTAAACATTATTTTTAACACAATGTAACGGTTTTTGATTAGTAGGGCATTACATCCATTTTTTCGCATTCTTGGGCAATCGACCAGAATTTGGAAATTTTCTAAGATTCCGATAAAGTTTGTGAATTCCGGTGGTGTCCTCCGACACCTGATTCTTGGTTCCGAGGATACCCCAGTTCTTTAGGCTCCCCTTTCTCCTTCGTTCCCCGAGCAGTTGTCTTAGGGGTACTCGTGTTTTGACCTATCTTCCTTCTAGTCAAGACGCTAACTGTTTGGTTTTGTTTGTTTAAGATGTCCACGGAGTTAAACCACCTCCACCAGCAAGGTTTTTACTACTTCGACCGTGAGATTATAGACATGGTCCGAGAAGCTAGACAGATCCCTAAGGAGAGGAGGCTGCCAGCCCCGAGGCAGAGCTAGGCACTAGTGGTTAGAGAGGGACCTCCGGTGACGGAGAGGCCAGTTCGATGTCGTGCCTCAGAGGATGAGGTAAACATCGGTCCCATAAATGGTGATACACCTTATGTGGAAAACGGCTTCGAGGCGGAGTATCTCCCCAGCAAGCTGAGGCTTCGGGGTAGGGGCACAAGGATGTCCCTTTTCACCCTATAGTGAGTGAGGATTTTGTTCAATACCCCTCGATGCCTTGCATCCCAGGCTCCGACGAATGCTCCCGCAACTCCGGTGGTCCCAGGAGCTCCGACAACCATTCCCCTAGCTACTCCCCCGAGGCCGGTGGCAATAAGGGAAGTCATCGACCTCTACGAGGGGACTCTAGTTCTCAAGGAGGGGACTTCAGGCACGAGAAAGGACATCCCGTCCCTTTATGCATCAGACTGTCCTCCACCCAAAACTCATCGGCTTGTAATCTTCCCCAAGCATTACGAAGGGGAAGAGCTCGACAGGCATAGGTGGGCCGTGGAGTACTTCAACCACTGCCTAGAAGAAGTGGACAGAGAGTTCAAGGTCTTAGCGGAGTATCCTCGTGACGATAGGTATCGGAGCGTGGCCCCAGTGCCACCTCCCAACTGTGAAGAGCTGGAGTCTTTGTTTGTTAAGAGGCTTGGAAGCAAGACAGCTCCGCTGGCCGAAAAGCTTCTACAGAGATTGAAATATGCCTTCTCACAGCTATGCTCGTGTCGAAAAGGATAACAAAATATCCATCCTCGTAGCCTGCCGCTACGCCATGGCGCAGGTAAGTCTTAGACTATAATTCGGATTTACAACTAAGTATTGCATTATTGAGTACTAAGCTTTGTTGTGCAGATTTTGGTCTTGTGCCAAAGGCTTGGGGACGTCGTGACCACGAGGTCCTTTGAGCTTAATGAACTCAGGCAGTCGTTATTCTCCCTCGATGAGAATTCCATGCTCCAGAAGGCTTTCAAGGATGAGAAGACTCGCGCCTTCGAGCTGGAGACTCACCTGGCGACGAAGCGGTCTGGACTTCAATCCCTCGTAGACATTTCCACAAAATTGTTGAAGGAAGCCACGGGCCGCTCCAAGGCCGCGAAGGAGGCAATGCACAAGGCATGGTCGACGCCCAGGCAGCTCGAGAATAGGCTCGGATTACTTGCGAGGAGGCCTCACGACATGTTGAGGATGCCACCAGTGCTCGAGAAGAAGCCACACAGGCAGCTTCCAGGGCGCAAGTAGATGTAGTTGAATTAGAGGGCTTGAAGAACCAAGTCCAAGAGTTGACTACCCAGGTCTCCGCTCTCAACAAGGAGGTCGATTATCTGGCGAAGGACACCCTCTATGTTGCATGGAAAAGCAACAAAGAGATGGACTTGACCTTCACTGACAACCCGAACATAAGGATGCTATTCGAGGAGCGTATTCGGGCGGATGTCGCTGCGGCTGCATAGGCTCATGTGGCAGCGGAAGCAGGTCAGGTTCCCAAAACTGATCCTGTGATCGATCCCATCGCAGAGGTTCCTCCGGGCGAGATCTAGGCCCTTTTAATTTTCCTTTCTGTTATGTAAGTAGGCATGTGTGCCACTTCTTTTATTAGGGTATAAACAATTTAAGGCTCAAGCCCCTAAGCACAATCGTATACAATTTTAGTTTTCAAGAATGGCTTTTACCTACACTATTTACTTTCCTTCTTCGTCTTATCACTTAACCACTATTACACCCAAATTTCAAAGATAAAATAAATAGCCTTGAAATGTAGGCTCGTAAAGAGTAAGCCTGGGATTAACAAGTGTTTGCAGTATACTTGTACAAAATGTCACGTGGTTCCAGATCTTCCATTAGCGTTCGAGCATGAGTTGCAGGCTCGAAGACATTAATCTTCTCTGAGGGATGAGCTCGATAGACTTAGCCTACGGCTATGAAGCAATGTTGCCCATTGAGGTCGAAATTCAATCAGACGTGAAACATGCAACCAGACCTCAAACCAATCTTAGCCCAAGAAAACCCTAGATCTAATTGAAGAAAAACGCGTAGAAGCCCAGCTTAAAAATGTTCCATACCAACAAAGGGACATAAGATACTTCAATAAGAGAGTTCGAGACAAACACTTTGGATTGGGAAATTTGGTGCTTAGGTGTGTATTTTTGGCTACACGAGACCCCTCTGCAGGCGTTCTCGGTCCTAATTGGGGGAGACCTTGCCAAATTGAATTCATCATACGACATGTATAAACTAGCGAGATTGAATGGAGAGTTGGTTCCATGAGCTTGGAATGGTTAACATCTACGACCTTATTACCAATAATGTAGGAACAGTGTTTATTTCTTTGAAACCAAACTTGTATTCATTTCTTGCTTTTCATTAATAAAGTGTTATTTCTTATCTTAATTTTATTTTTTATTGTTATATTTTTTCAAGCTCACGAAATTCAATAACCTAAGATTTTACAATCATAGGAGACTAAGGGGGCACAAGTGGTATACAATTATACCATTGGCTTGAAAATATAGCATCAATAAAAATAAAAATACAATTACAATGGATGGATAACTAACCATACACAAATTCAACAAGTCTGGAACAAACCAGCAAAAAATAATAGACACAATTAAAAGTTGAAATTCTAGATAAACCAGCGAATTTCATAAGTCGAGACAGGTCTGGAATTTTTCGCAAAAAGTTTTGACCTCGCAACCTCTAGATCATACTTGAGGATGAGGAAAAATTACTATATTCAAGCAAGAAATAACTAGACTAACGAGACTAGACGCCAATAAGCATTTTTAAACGCAAAAATACATGGTAAAAGTAGTATTCGAAGTTGAATATAACGAGGTCGAAATGGTGTAGTCGAATGAACTATGTATGAATTTATAGAAGTTCGACCCTAAGCACGTCAATGTTTGTATATATAAACAAATATGAAAGCAGGAACTTGATAGTATGCTGGAAATATTTCATACCAGAAATATGATGGAAAAACGTTAAAGGTAGATAGTGTGCAAAAAGTTTTTCAAATTGGAAACTTAAAGGCACAAAAAACTACCCTTAGAATTTAAGCATTTATCAAATATGTCAAGCTCGAGTTATAATTGTCTTTTCCCTAAGGGCGTCAAAAATTATAATTACAAAAGAAATAAAATACTATGGGTCACATCCCATGTGTTGGTATTCAAGGATTGGCATCTCCGACATCCACCAATCCAACTTATTCCATGGCCTTTGAAGCCTCCTGAGCTTTGAGCCTAGCCTCCTTCTCTTCAAATCGAGCTTGCCACTTATTGAAGTACTCGGTCTCCTTGACGGATAAGAAACTGGTATCGAGGTCAGGATTTGTTGCCCAGATGCGGTACATCGCCATGTTGACAACATTGTCCTTCTTGGTCTTGAATTCCTCAAGAAGACGAGCTTTCTCGCTCTCTATGAACTTGAAAGTTGTATTCTTGTCTTCCTCGATCTTGGCATTCAGTTCCTAGGCCCTCTTAAGCTCTATGTCCTTAGCCTCCAACTCTTGTTGAGCCTTCTTCAGGTCATCTTTTGCCCTGCACTGGTCGTCTTCTGCCCTGAGCTGTGCTTCCTTGGCATTTTGAGCATGCACCTTGCTTAACGCAACCTCGCGATTCAGGACATAGTTGTGTTGGACGAAGGCAAGGAAGGCCTACAATAAAAAATAGATGTTTAGAGTATAGAAATAAGGAATTGGCGTTAAAACATGGAGTTTATCGATTCTCGATGAAAAGCTTACCGAAGAAAGCAACTCCCAACTTTTGTCGAAAATAGTGTTAGCACTCTCGCAGGTTGTTAAGAACTCCCACTGGGGTGCCCCAAGATTGCTGAGACATTGGCCGACGCGAGTCAAGGCATCAGAACCTAGTTGGACTCTGGGAGTGTCGGTAGCATTGTCGACCACGACCTCAAGGACGTATGTCAACACAATGAGTTTGCGGTCTCGGATTCGAGAGTGGGAGGGGAAAATTTTCTTCGGCTAGCTCGCAGGAGGAAGAGCCGCAACCTCCAAGTGCACCGGAGGAATTGTGGCAAGGCCTGACTCGGCCTGCTTCGAGGCTGACGGGGACGCCTTGGATCTTTTGGTGGCCTTAGAAGAATGGGTTTCCTTTGAGGACACCTAATTGCACTTGGCTCCCCTGGACGCGGTTGGTTGACTGAGGATGTTATCGAGATCCGAATCCATCTTGCATGAAAAGGAAAAAATAACAAACATTAAAGGTTGATTATGTTTGAAAAAATAAAATATATATAATTTCAACATTGAAACTTCTAAGTAAGAGGAACCTAACTTGAAGACTCCTTTGAGCTTGAGCTCGGGGACCAGTAAATCGCCCTATCTTCAGACGAGTCTAAAGGGGTTCCCACTCTAAAAGTGGGAGACATCCTCGATAGGTCCCTATGATCGTTAGTCTCGTATTGGACTACTATCCCATCCCAGACTTCATTTAAGCTATACATTTTTTGGTATCTTCCTAACCAACTATCAAACCTATGCACCTTAAGATATACCCCCGTCTATACCATGAAATTGTTCCGGGGGTCTTTAAAAAGAACTGTAACATTGGCTCCTGTCTATCAAGGGTGGTAGACCACTTGGATAGGTATAACACAACTTTACCTCTATTGAATGAGCTCGATGAGGCCTTGTCTTGTGCTTTAGTCCCCGAGCATGAGGGTTCGACTAAGCAGGGAATGAAGGACCGAGAATGTAAGCTCGGATGTTTCTTTTTGGAGGGGAGCTTGGCAGTCGGTCTTGGGACATCTTCCCACCTTGCGAACTTGCGAATCCCAGTGTCGTCTGTAGACTCGCCTTTGCTAATGAGACCTCATTGTCGAAGCCTATCCTTGTGAAGGAGATAGTTGAGGGACTACCGACCATACAGAAGCTTGAAAATATCTTCCCGGTTGTCTTTCATGTCCTTTGTAGGTTGTGGGCGATGGCAATTGGCTGAAAAATTAATTTATATGAACATTACGAGCTTCAAATGAAATATAGAAATAAGATCAAACAAAACTATGACAGAATACTTACGAATACGTTGAAACGAGTAGAATCTGGACGGACCGAGACCGCCTGTCCTGAAGAATATGGTCTTGAAGTTGGGAGGATGGTTAGGGATGTCCTCGAACAACCATCTCTCCTTTGGGTAGCTCAAAAGATAATAAAATCCATCCTCACCATGAGCTCGAGAATGATTATTTTTAGGCAGAAAAGATACAGGATCTAGCATGTCAAGGGTCCATCCCATTTCATCTCGTGGTATAGCGATCTTAGTGTTGCCAGGACTCTGTATGAGTTGGGCTGGAGCTAGAACGGGGCAATACCAACGTAGTCAGTGAAATTTCAAAAATATTACCTTAGAGGCAGTAATGCCCCAGCTTGCATTTGCTCGCGACTCCAAGCCGTGAGCATGATTTTCTTCTTTGGGTTATTTTCACCCAGAGAAAAACAACTCATTTTGTTGGAACTGGCGAGCTGACACACCAACTTCTCGATTAGCTTTAGCCCATGGCAAGATAGGACTTCTGAAATCTGTCTGGTGGATGTGACAGAACTCTAGTAATGTTCAACCTCGAAAAAAGAGCTCTCTGAGGCCAAGGCAGAAGGGATTTTGGAGGCGGTGTGTGTGGATAATTAGTTTGATGTACTCTCCATGAAGTTGAAGGAGAGTTCGCCCGTGAAAAAGGCTATTGTGACCCTATAATTGAGATCTAGCGGGACTAGTCAGATCTCGGGGTCTGGGTCAGGATGCATGGAAAATCGTAATCTCTTTCTTTTTCCCTCTTCGACCTTGTCAATCTGACGTCGGAAATAGGCGCCTATGTCTTCCCGTTTGAGGCGCTCTTTGTGCTCCTAGATCAACCGCTGGTTTCAGGAAAATGGAGATTCAACTTGAGGAGACGGTGGGTGGTAAGGAATCGCAAGCTTGGCCCCCCACTGAATCTCTGAAGACTGCGACATCTAACAAGAAAGAAAAATGTGAGGGCCCATTATTTAGAAAGAATGGGAAAAATTAAAGCTTGATAACTCAAGTTTGCAAGCTTGAGATAACAATATCGCATTAATCGAGCGTGAAGGCTCAAAATAGCGAGACTAACTCAAATGCCATAACCAAGCTATTAAAAGTTCGGGGCATCGAGAGTGGATCCACACGAGAGTGGGGCAGTTACTTCCAGTTTGGGGTATCCTGAATTTCTAGGAAGAAATGGGAAGTTACCCAAAAAGGAGATGTCATCGGGATATGTGCGTTAAAACCCTAATTCAAAACCCTATTTCTTACACTGCACAAAATTTATATCCTATGACCCATGATTTAAAAGGAGCCATTTTTACAAGTTTTTTTGGCAATTTTTTTCCTAAAAAGATCTCTACCCTTCAAGATTATGCACCCTACGAATTAAAAAACTCCTATACACAGTAAAGATTACAAGAATGTAGCAAGAACCATGAAAGTTTTCTTTTCTTTCATGCATAAAAATGGAAAGAATCGTATAAAAAAATTAAGGTTCGGCAAACTTACACAAAGTTGATACGGGATTGAAAGATCGGAATCAGGAATGATGTGACAGAGCCAAACGAGCCAAGGTTGCTTTGCATCTTAGGTTTGGAGAACATAAAAAAAAAATTACGGTTCTGGTTCAAATTTTCTTTTTGAGAGTTGAGGTTGTAAAAGTAGGGATGGAGGAGACGAAAGGGAATTTAAATAGGAGAAAAGGTGTTGTTGGGAGTTAATCTAAGCCCTTGAAGCAGATTGAATCGTGATCCAATGGTCTGTGTTTAATTTCGAAAGTTGGTGGCAAGGAAGGCAATAGGAAGGGACGTGTCCAGAGAAAAGAGTACTTGAGTACTATTGGTATGCAATCCCCTAAGGACACGTGACCACACTCAAGTGTGGTAGGTGGGCACGTTTCCCGAAAGTGGAGTTCAAAAGTTTCCTTCTCATAGGATTCATACCAACACTTTTGAGGGGGCAAAATTTTACACCCAAATTTCAAAGATAAAATAAATAGCCTCGAAATGTAGGCTTGTAAAGAGTAAGCTCGGAATTAACAAGTGTTTGCAGTATACTTGTACAAATTGTCACGTGGTTCCACATTTGCCATTAGCGTTTAAGCATGAGTTGCAGGCTCGAAGGCATTAATCTTCTTCGAGGGATGAGCTCGACAGACTTAGCGAGTGAGGAGGAGGCGACGGCTGGAATGATGAGCTTGAGGCTATGAGTGATCTCAAAAGTGCGTTGAAGCAATGTTCAAGCTCGATGACGTGTTTACCACACGGATAAGTTGTTAGGAAATCCCTAGTCCTTTGGGATTAGTTAAGATCGTGTGTCGAATACCTAATTTTATGGCATCTTTATTTAAATAATGCATTTAAAGTTGTATTATTATTATTATTCAAATATTTATTTGAATTTGAATATATGTTGTAACTTCCCTAAATAAAGGGGGGAGAGATTCTTGTAACCAGGTCTATAAATATCATGGATTTTGTCATTTGTACTCACGCACAATTTTGTATTGGGAAAGACTCTGCAAAAAAAAAAAATCACTTGAAGCTTGCGCACAGAGTTTATAATAATAGTGACTCGCGGACGTAGGTAGATTATAAACTGCTAACCACGTTAAAAATCTGTCTTTTCTTTTCTTCTTGATCAATTGTTTATTGCTCTACATAATTTAGTTGACAAAAAATGACGTCAACAACCACATTTACTGTCGTTTAGTAATTTTGAAAATTGGTCTTAAAAGTCACAGGGTTTTATTTTCAACTCTCAACGTAACCTTTCGTCACGAGAATGTTTTATTTAACCTTAATTTGTCCACCATATGTGGGCCTTAGTAGTGAGACTCAGGTCTTAGCGATCCCAGTGGTGTAACTAGGAACATGTCCTCGAGTCATAACGACTCGAGTCTTATTGATCCACCTAGTTCTTTGGCGCCTTAAGCATTTAGTGTTGCTTCACGAGCTCATGGTCCTCGAAAGTTATTCTAGTACGTTGTCAAGTGTGAGCACTTGACGTGTCCTTATGTCCCCGAGCTCTAAACAGCTTGAGGCTTCAGAGGCCAAATTAACTTAGGGTTCGAGAGCCCAGTGTTACTCCACGAGCACACAGTCCTTAGGAGTTTACACTAGGCCTTTTCATAATTTTTCCCCTGAATACGAGTTACTCGACTTTTATCCTTTTTAAGAGATCGAGAATTCACTATCTGTCCTCGGGCTCTAGGTCCTTGGGACATGGATCGAGTTCTATGCTCTTCTAGGTTATTAGGGTTTTTATAATGTTAGGTTTATTTAGTTTCCTAGGTTAATCCATTCCCGTAAGCTTCGACACTAGGCTTACTCCGCTCATGACAAGTTTAGTTTCCCAGGTCGTGCTCAGTATTACTCAACGGGCGCATAGTCCTCAGGAGACTACACTGTGACTTGTCATTTGTATTTTTTCCCCCGAGTACTGGTGACTCAGAGTTCTATCCGCCTTTTGGAAGTTGGGAACTTGTTATTGCTCCTCAGGCGCATAGTCCTAAGGAGATAACTCAACTCCTCCGCCCGTAGGCTACCTAGATTTTATTCTCTTCTCATTAGCTTTAACACTAGGCCTACTCCGCTCATGATAAGCTTAGTTTCCCAAGTCATGCTCCACGAACAGTTATCCAGCGAGGTGACCCAGCTATGGCCCCCAAGT